>NW_026697346.1:0-29996 GCF_030435755.1 Ochotona princeps | reverse complement strand
AGCAGCTCTCAAGGAAACTCAGTTTTCACACTCTATGCTTAGTGCCCTTTGTGTGCCTAGGACTGAAATGAACCTTGGTCAGCATCCCACACAAACGAATGCTCCACATGCGGGTTTCACATGCCACCAACTCCACATTCACAGGCAACTTCAGCGCCACAGCCGTTTTCAGATAGCCCTCAATGCAAAGGCTCTAGACGCAAATATTGGTGTGAGAGCTAATTCAATCAAGGAAACACTGCATGTTGGTGAAGGGCATATTGAAGAAGGATCAGCCGAGTGGTTCTTGTGGGAGAACAACTCCATTTGGCTCACTAACTTCACACACCATCAGGCTTCCAAGCAGCTCTCAAGGACACTCAGTTTTCACACTCTATGCTTAGTGCCCTTTGAGTGCATTATCTAGGAATGAACCTGGTAGAGCATCCCACACAAAACGAATGCTCCACATGCGGGTTTCACATGCCACCAACTCCACATTCACAGGCAACTTCAGCGCCACAGCCGTTTTCAGATAGCCCTCAATGCAAAGGCTCTAGACGCAAATATTGGTGTGAGAGCTAATTCAATCAAGGAAACACTGCATGTTGGTGAAGGGCATATTGAAGAAGGATCAGCCGAGTGGTTCTTGTGGGAGAACAACTCCATTTGGCTCACTAACTTCACACACCATCAGGCTTCCAAGCAGCTCTCAAGGAAACTCAGTTTTCACACTCTATGCTTAGTGCCCTTTGAGTGCATTATCTAGGAATGAACCTGGTAGAGCATCCCACACAAACGAATGCTCCACATGCGGGTTTCACATGCCACCAACTCCACATTCACAGGCAACTTCAGCACCACAGCCGTTTTCAGATAGCCCTCAATGCAAAGGCTCTAGACGCAAATATTGGTGTGAGAGCTAATTCAATCAAGGAAACACTGCATGTTGGTGAAGGGCATATTGAAGAAGGATCAGCCGAGTGGTTCTTGTGGGAGAACAACTCCATTTGGCTCACTAACTTCACACACCATCAGGCTTCCAAGCAGCTCTCAAGGAAACTCAGTTTTCACACTCTATGCTTAGTGCCCTTTGTGTGCCTAGGACTGAAATGAACCTTGGTCAGCATCCCACACAAACGAATGCTCCACATGCGGGTTTCACATGCCACCAACTCCACATTCACAGGCAACTTCAGCGCCACAGCCGTTTTCAGATAGCCCTCAATGCAAAGGCTCTAGACGCAAATATTGGTGTGAGAGCTAATTCAATCAAGGAAACACTGCATGTTGGTGAAGGGCATATTGAAGAAGGATCAGCCGAGTGGTTCTTGTGGGAGAACAACTCCATTTGGCTCACTAACTTCACACACCATCAGGCTTCCAAGCAGCTCTCAAGGACACTCAGTTTTCACACTCTATGCTTAGTGCCCTTTGAGTGCATTATCTAGGAATGAACCTGGTAGAGCATCCCACACAAACGAATGCTCCACATGCGGGTTTCACATGCCACCAACTCAACATTCACAGGCAACTTCAGCGCCACAGCCGTTTTCAGATAGCCCTCAATGCAAAGGCTCTAGACGCAAATATTGGTGTGAGAGCTAATTCAATCAAGGAAACACTGCATGTTGGTGAAGGGCATATTGAAGAAGGATCAGCCGAGTAGTTCTTGTGGGAGAACAACTCCATTTGGCTCACTAACTTCACACACCCATCAGGCTTCCAAGCAGCTCTCAAGGAAACTCAGTTTTCACACTCTATGCTTAGTGCCCTTTGAGTGCATTATCTAGGAATGAACCTGGTAGAGCATCCCACACAAACGAATGCTCCACATGCGGGTTTCACATGCCACCAACTCCACATTCACAGGCAACTTCAGCGCCACAGCCGTTTTCAGATAGCCCTCAATGCAAAGGCTCTAGACGCAAATATTGGTGTGAGAGCTAATTCAATCAAGGAAACACTGCATGTTGGTGAAGGGCATATTGAAGAAGGATAAGCCGAGTGGTTCTTGTGGGAGAACAACTCCATTTGGCTCACTAACTTCACACACCATCAGGCTTCCAAGCAGCTCTCAAGGAAACTCAGTTTTCACACTCTATGCTGAGTGCCCTTTGTGTGCCTAGGACTGAAATGAAGCTTGGTCAGCATCCCACACAAACGAATGCTCCACATGCGGGTTTCACATGCCACCAACTCCACATTCACAGGCAACTTCAGCGCCACAGCCGTTTTCAGATAGCCCTCAATGCAAAGGCTCTAGACGCAAATATTGGTGTGAGAGCTAATTCAATCAAGGAAACACTGCATGTTGGTGAAGGGCATATTGAAGAAGGATCAGCCGAGTGGTTCTTGTGGGAGAACAACTCCATTTGGCTCACTAACTTCACACACCATCAGGCTTCCAAGCAGCTCTCAAGGACACTCAATTTTCACACTCTATGCTTAGTGCCCTTTGAGTACATTATCTAGGAATGAACCTGGTAGAGCATCCCACACAAACGAATGCTCCACATGCGGGTTTCACATGCCACCAACTCCACATTCACAGGCAACTTCAGCGCCACAGCCGTTTTCAGATAGCCCTCAATGCAAAGGCTCTAGACGCAAATATTGGTGTGAGAGCTAATTCAATCAAGGAAACACTGCATGTTGGTGAAGGGCATATTGAAGAAGGATCAGCCGAGTGGTTCTTGTGGGAGAACAACTCCATTTGGCTCACTAAATTCACACACCATCAGGCTTCCAAGCAGCTCTCAAGGAAACTCAGTTTTCACGCTCTATGCTTAGTGCCCTTTGTTTGCCTAGGACTGAAATGAAGCTTGGTCAGCATCCCACACAAACGAATGCTCCACATGCGGGTTTCACATGCCACCAACTCCACATTCACAACAGGCAACTTCAGCGCACAGCAGCCGTTTTCAGATAGCCCTCAATGCAAAGGCTCTAGACGCAAATATTGGTGTGAGAGCTAATTCAATCAAGGAAACACTGCATGTTGGTAAAGGGCATATTGAAGAAGGATCAGCCGAGTGGTTCTTGTGGGAGAACAACTCCATTTGGCTCACTAACGTCACACACCATCAGGATTCCAAGCAGCTCTCAAGGAAACTCAGTTTTCACACTCTATGCTTAGTGCCCTTTGAGTGCATTATCTAGGAATGAACCTGGTAGAGCATCCCACACAAACGAATGCTCCACATGCGGGTTTCACATGCCACCAACTCCACATTCACAGGCAACTTCAGCGCCACAGCCGTTTTCAGATAACCCTCAATGCAAAGGCTCTAGACGCAAATATTGGTGTGAGAGCTAATTCAATCAAGGAAACACTGCATGTTTGTGAAGGGCATATTGAAGAAGGATCAGCCGAGTGGTTCTTGTGGGAGAACAACTCCATTTGGCTCACTAAATTCACACACCATCAGGCTTCCAAGCAGCTCTCAAGGAAACTCAGTTTTCACACTCTATGCTTAGTGCCCTTTGTATGGCTAGGACTGAAATGAACCTGGTAGAGCATCCCACACAAACGAATGCTCCGCATGCGGGTTTCACATGCCACCAACTCCACATTCACAGGCAACTTCAGCACCACAGCCGTTTTCAGATAGCCCTCACTGCAAAGTCTCTAGACGCAAATATTGGTGTGAGAGCTAATTCAATCAAGGAAACACTGCATGTTGGTGAAGGGCATATTGAAGAAGGATCAGCCGAGTGGTTCTTGTGGGAGAACAACTCCATTTGGCTCACTAACTTCACACACCATCAGGCTTCCAAGCAGCTCTCAAGGAAACTCAGGTTTCACACTCTATGCTTAGTGCCCTTTGTGTGGCTAGGACTGAAATGAAGCTTGGTCAGCATCCCACACAAACGAATGCTCCACATGCGGGTTTCACATGCCACCAACTCCACATTCACAGGCAACTTCAGCGCCACAGCCGTTTTCAGATAGCCCTCAATGCAAAGGCTCTAGACGCAAATATTGGTGTGAGAGCTAATTCAATCAAGGAAACACTACATGTTGGTGAAGGGCATATTGAAGAAGGATCAGCCGAGTGGTTCTTGTGGGAGAACAACTCCATTTGGCTCACTAACTTCACACACCATCAGGCTTCCAAGCAGCTCTCAAGGAAACTCAGTTTTCACACTCTATGCTTAGTGCCCTTTGTATGGCTAGGACTGAAATGAACCTTGGTCAGCATGCCACACAAACGAATGCTCCACATGCGGGTTTCACATGCCACCAACTCCACATTCACAGGCAACTTCAGCGCCACAGCCGTTTTCAGATAGCCCTCAATGCAAAGGCTCTAGACGCAAATATTGGTGTGAGAGCTAATTCAATCAAGGAAACACTGCATGTTGGTGAAGGGCATATTGAAGAAGGATCAGCCGAGTGGTTCTTGTGGGAGAACAACTCCATTTGGCTCACTAACTTCACACACCATCAGGCTTCCAAGCAGCTCTCAAGGAAACTCAGTTTTCACACTCTATGCTTAGTGCCCTTTGTGTGCCTAGGACTGAAATGAAGCTTGGTCAGCATCCCACACAAACGAATGCTCCACATGCGGGTTTCACATGCCACCAACTCCACATTCTCAGGCAACTTCAGCGCCACAGCCGTTTTCAGATAGCCCTCAATGCAAAGGCTCTAGACGCAAATATTGGTGTGAGAGCTAATTCAATCAAGGAAACACTGCATGTTGGTGAAGGGCATATTGAAGAAGGATCAGCCGAGTGGTTCTTGTGGGAGAACAACTCCATTTGGCTCACTAACTTCACACACCATCAGGCTTCCAAGCAGCTCTCAAGGAAACTTAGTTTTCACACTCTATGCTTAGTGCCCTTTGTGCGGCTAGGACTGAAATGAAGCTTGGTCAGCATCCCACACAAACGAATGCTCCACATGCGGGTTTCACATGCCACCAACTCCACATTCACAGGCAACTTCAGCGCCACAGCCGTTTTCAGATAACCCTCAATGCAAAGGCTCTAGACGCAAATATTGGTGTGAGAGCTAATTCAATCAAGGAAACACTGCATGTTGGTGAAGGGCATATTGAAGAAGGATCAGCCGAGTGATTCTTGTGGGAGAACAACTCCATTTGGCTCACTAACTTCACACACCATCAGGCTTCCAAGCAGCTCTCAAGGAAACTCAGTTTTCACACTCTATGCTTAGTGCCCTTTGTATGGCTAGGACTGAAATGAACCTGGTAGAGCATCCCACACAAACGAATGCTCCACATGCGGGTTTCACATGCCACCAACTCCACATTCACAGGCAACTTCAGCGCCACAGCCGTTTTCAGATAGCCCTCAAAGCAAAGGCTCTAGACGCAAATATTGGTGTGAGAGCTAATTCAATCAAGGAAACACTGCATGTTGGTGAAGGGCATATTGAAGAAGGATCAGCCGAGTGGTTCTTGTGGGAGAACAACTCCATTTGGCTCACTAACTTCACACACCATCAGGCTTCCAAGCAGCTCTCAAGGAAACTCAGTTTTCACACTCTATGCTTAGTGCCCTTTGAGTGCCTAGGACTGAAATGAAGCTTGGTCAGCATCCCACACAAACGAATGCTCCACATGCGGGATTCACATGCCACCAACTCCACATTCACAGGCAACTTCAGCGCCACAGCCGTTTTCAGATAGCCCTCAATGCAAAGGCTCTAGACGCAAATATTGGTGTGAGAGCTAATTCAATCAAGGAAACACTGCATGTTGGTGAAGGGCATATTGAAGAAGGATCAGCCGAGTGGTTCTTGTGGGAGAACAACTCCATTTGGCTCACTAACTTCACACACCATCAGGCTTCCAAGCAGCTCTCAAGGAAACTCAGTTTTCACACTCTGTGCTTAGTGCCCTTTGAGTGCATTATCTAGGAATGAACCTGGTAGAGCATCCCACACAAACGAATGCTCCACATGCGGGTTTCACATGCCACCAACTCCACATTCACAGGCAACTTCAGCGCCACAGCCGTTTTCAGATAGCCCTCAATGCAAAGGCTCTAGACGCAAATATTGGTGTGAGAGCTAATTCAATCAAGGAAACACTGCATGTTGGTGAAGGGCATATTGAAGAAGGATCAGCCGAGTGGTTCTTGTGGGAGAACAACTCCATTTGGCTCACAAACTTCACACACCATCAGGCTTCCAAAGGGTTCTTTGGCTCACTAACTTCACACACCATCAGGCTTCCAAGCAGCTCTCAAGGAAACTCAGTTTTCACACTCTATGCTTAGTGCCCTTTGAGTGCATTATCTAGGAATGAACCTGGAAGAGCATCCCACACAAACGAATGCTCCACATGCGGGTTTCACATGCCACCAACTCCACATTCACAGGCAACTTCAGCGCCACAGCCGTTTTCAGATAGCCCTCAATGCAAAGGCTCTAGATGCAAATATTGGTGTGAGAGCTAATTCAATCAAGGAAACACTGCATGTTGGTGAAGGGCATATTGAAGAAGGATCAGCCGAGTGGTTCTTGTGGGAGAACAACTCCATTTGGCTCACTAACTTCACAAAACATCAGGCTTCCAAGCAGCTCTCAAGGAAACTCAGTTTTCACACTCTATGCTTAGTGCCCTTAGAGTGCCTAGGACTGAAATGAAGCTTGGAGAGCATCCCACATAAAGGAATGCTCCACATGCGGGTTTCACATGCCACCAACTCCACATTCACAGGTAACTTCAGCGCTACAGCCGTTTTCATATAGCCCTCAATGCAAAGGCTCTAGACGCAAATATTGGTGTGAGAGCTAATTCAATCAAGGAAACACTGCATGTTGGTGAAGGGCATATTGAAGAAGGATCAGCCGAGTGGTTCTTATGGGAGAACAACTCCATTTGGCTCACTAACTTCACACACCATCAGGCTTCCAAGCAGCTCTCAAGGAAACTCAGTTTTCACACTCTATGCTTAGTGCCCTTTGAGTGCCTAGGACTGAAATGAAGCTTGGAGAGCATCCCACATAAACGAATGCTCCACATGCGGGTTTCACATGCCACCAACTCCACATTCACAGGTAACTTCAGAGCCACAGCCGTTTTCAGATAGCCCTCAATGCAAAGGCTCTAGACGCAAATATTGGTGTGAGAGCTAATTCAATCAAGGAAACACTGCATGTTGGTGAAGGGCATATTGAAGAAGGATCAGCCGAGTGGTTCTTGTGGGAGAACAACTCCATTTGATCACGAACTTCACACACCATCAGGCTTCCAAGCAGCTCTCAAGGAAACTCAGTTTTCACACTCTATGCTTAGTGCCCTTTGAGTGCATTATCTGGGAATGAACATGGTAGAGCATCCCACACGTACAAATGCTCCACTTGCGGGTTTCACATGCCACCAACTCCACATTCACAGGCAACTTCAGCGCCACAGTCGTTTTCAGATAGCCCTCAATGCAAAGGCTCTAGACGCAAATATTGGTGTGAGAGCTAATTCAATCAAGGAAACACTGCATGTTGGTGAAGGGCATATTGAAGAAGGATCAGCCGAGTGGTTCTTGTGGGAGAACAACTCCATTTGGCTCACTAACTTCACACACCATCAGGCTTCCAAGCAGCTCTCAAGGAAACTCAGTTTTCACACTCTATGCTTAGTGCTCTTTGTGTGCCTAGGACTGAAATGAAGCTTGGTCAGCATCCCACACAAACGAATGCTCCACATGCGGATTTCACATGCCACCAACTCCACATTCACAGGCAACTTCAGCGCCACAGCCGTTTTCAGATAGCCCTCAATGCAAAGGCTCTAGACGCAAATATTGGTGTGAGAGCTAATTCAATCAAGGAAACACTGCATGTTGCTGAAGGGCATATTGAAGAAGGATCAGCCGAGTGGTTCTTGTGGGAGAACAACTCCATTTGGCTCACTAACTTCACACACCATCAGGCTTCCAAGCAGCTCTCAAGGAAACTCAGTTTTCTCACTCTATGCTGAGTGCTCTTTGTGTGCCTAGGACTGAAATGAAGCTTGGTCAGCATCACACACAAACGAATGCTCCACATGCGGGTTTCACATGCCACCAACTCCACATTCAGAGGCAACTTCAGCGCCACAGCCGTTTTCAGATAGCCCTCAATGCAAAGGCTCTAGACGCAAATATTGGTGTGAGAGCTAATTCAATCAAGGAAACACTGCATGTTGGTGAAGGGCATATTGAAGAAGGATCAGCCGAGTGGTTGTTGTGGGAGAACAACTCCATTTGGCTCACTAACTTCACACACCATCAGGCTTCCAAGCAGCTCTCAAGGAAACTCAGTTTTCACACTCTAAACTTAGTGCCCATTGTGTGCCTAGGACTGAAATGAAGCTTGGAGAGCCTCCCACATAAACGAATGCTCCACATGCGGGTTTCACATGCCCCCAATTCCACATTCACAGGCAACTTCAGCGCCACAGTCGTTTTCAGATAGCCCTCAATGCAAAGGCTCTAGACGCAAATATTGGTGTGAGAGCTAATTCAATCAAGGAAACACTGCATGTTGGTTAAGGGCATATTGAAGAAGGATCAGCCGAGTGGTTCTTATGGGAGAACAACTCCATTTGGCTCACTAACTTCACACACCATCAGGCTTCCAAGCAGCTCTCAAGGAAACTCAGTTTTCACACTCTATGCTTAGTGCCCTTTGAGTGCATTATCTAGGAATGAACCTGGTAGAGCATCCCACACAAACGAATGCTCCACATGCGGGTTTCACATGCCACCAACTCCACATTCACAGGCAACTTCAGCGCCACAGCCGTTTTCAGATAGCCCTCAATGCAAAGGCTCTAGACGCAAATATTGGTGTGAGAGCTAATTCAATCAAGGAAACACTGCATGTTGGTGAAGGGCATATTGAAGAAGGATCAGCCGAGTGGTTCTTGTGGGAGAACAACTCCATTTGGCTCACTAACTTCACACACCATCAGGCTTCCAAGCAGCTCTCAAGGAAACTCAGTTTTCACACTCTAAACTTAGTGCCCATTGTGTGCCTAGGACTGAAATGAAGCTTGGAGAGCATCCCACATAAACGAATGCTCCACATGCGGGTTTCACATGCCACCAACTCCACATTCACAGGCAACTTCAGCGCCACAGTCGTTTTCAGATAGCCCTCAATGCAAAGGCTCTAGACGCAAATATTGGTGTGAGAGCTAATTCAATCAAGGAAACACTGCATGTTGGTGAAGGGCATATTGAAGAAGGATCAGCCGAGTGGTTCTTGTGGGAGAACAACTCCATTTGGCTCACTAACTTCACACACCATCAGGCTTCCAAGCAGCTCTCAAGGAAACTCAGTTTTCACACTCTATGCTTAGTGCCCTTTGAGTGCATTATCTAGGAATGAACCTGGTAGAGCATCCCACACAAACGAATGCTCCACATGCGGGTTTCACATGCCACCAACTCCACATTCACAGGCAACTTCAGCGCCACAGCCGTTTTCAGATAGCCCTCAATGCAAAGGCTCTAGACGCAAATATTGGTGTGAGAGCTAATTCAATCAAGGAAACACTGCATGTTGGTGAAGGGCATATTGAAGAAGGATCAGCCGAGTGGTTCTTGTGGGAGAACAACTCCATTTGGCTCACTAACTTCACACACCATCAGGCTTCCAAGCAGCTCTCAAGGAAACTCAGTTTTCACACTCTATGCTTAGTGCCCTTAGAGTGCCTAGGACTGAAATGAAGCTTGGAGAGCATCCCACATAAAGGAATGCTCCACATGCGGGTTTCACATGCCACCAACTCCACATTCACACGTAACTTCAGCGCCACAGCCGTTTTCAGATAGCCCTCAATGCAAAGGCTCTAGACGCAAATATTGGTGTGAGAGCTAATTCAATCAAGGAAACACTGCATGTTGGTGAAGGGCATATTGAAGAAGGATCAGCCGAGTGGTTCTTGTGGGAGAACAACTCCATTTGGCTCACTAACTTCACACACCATCAGGCTTCCAAGCAGCTCTCAAGAAAACTCAGTTTTCACACTCTATGCTTAGTGCCCTTAGAGTGGCTAGGACTGAAATGAAGCTTGGAGAGCATCCCACATAAACGAATGCTCCACATGCGGGTTTCACACGCCACCAACTCCACATTCACAGGTAACTTCAGAGCCACAGCCGTTTTCAGATAGCCCTCAATGCAAAGGCTCTAGACGCAAATATTGGTGTGAGAGCTAATTCAATCAAGGAAACACTGCATGTTGGTGAAGGGCATATTGAAGAAGGATCAGCCGAGTGGTTCTTGTGGGAGAACAACTCCATTTGGCTCACTAACTTCACACACCATCAGGCTTCCAAGCAGCTCTCAAGGAAACTCAGTTTTCACACTCTATGCTTAGTGCCCTTTGAGTGCATTATCTGGGAATGAACATGGTAGAGCATCCCACACGTACGAATGCTCCACTTGCGGGTTTCACATGCCACCAACTCCACATTCACAGGCAACTTCAGCGCCACAGTCGTTTTCAGATAGCCCTCAATGCAAAGGCTCTAGACGCAAATATTGGTGTGAGAGCTAATTCAATCAAGGAAACACTGCATGTTGGTGAAGGGCATATTGAAGAAGGATCAGCCGAGTGGTTCTTGTGGGAGAACAACTCCATTTGGCTCACTAACTTCACACACCATCAGACTTCCAAGCAGCTCTCAAGGAAACTCAGTTTTCACACTCTATGCTTAGTGCTCTTTGTGTGCTTAGGACTGAAATGAAGCTTGGTCAGCATCCCACACAAACGAATGCTCCACATGCGGATTTCACATGCCACCAACTCCACATTCACAGGCAACTTCAGCGCCACAGCCGTTTTCAGATAGCCCTCAATGCAAAGGCTCTAGACGCAAATATTGGTGTGAGAGCTAATTCAATCAAGGAAACACTGCATGTTGGTGAAGGGCATATTGAAGAAGGATCAGCCGAGTGGTTCTTGTGGGAGAACAACTCCATTTGGCTCACTAACTTCACACGCCATCAGGCTTCCAAGCAGCTCTCAAGGAAACTCAGTTTTCACACTCTATGCTTAGTGCCCTTTGAGTGCCTAGGACTGAAATGAAGCTTGGAGAGCATCCCACATAAACGAATGCTCCACATGCGGGTTTCACATGCCACCAACTCCACATTCACAGGCAACTTCAGCGCCACAGCCGTTTTCAGATAGCCCTCAATGCAAAGGCTCTAGACGCAAATATTGGTGTGAGAGCTAATTCAATCAAGGAAACACTGCATGTTTGTGAAGGGCATATTGAAGAAGGATCAGCCGAGTGGTTCTTGTGGGAGAACAACTCCATTTGGCTCACTAACTTCACACACCATCAGGCTTCCAAGCAGCTCTCAAGGAAACTCAGTTTTCACACTCTAAACTTAGTGCCCATTGTGTGCCTAGGACTGAAATGAAACTTGGAGAGCATCCCACATAAACGAATGCTCCACATGCGGGTTTCACATGCCACCAACTCCACATTCACAGGCAACTTCAGCGCCACAGTCGTTTTCAGATAGCCCTCAATGCAAAGGCTCTAGACGCAAATATTGGTGTGAGAGCTAATTCAATCAAGGAAACACTGCATGTTGTTTAAGGGCATATTGAAGAAGGATCAGCCGAGTGGTTCTTATGGGAGAACAACTCCATTTGGCTCACTAACTTCACACACCATCAGGCTTCCAAGCAGCTCTCAAGGAAACTCAGTTTTCACACTCTATGCTTAGTGCCCTTTGAGTGCATTATCTAGGAATGAACCTGGTAGAGCATCCCACACAAACGAATGCTCCACATGCGGGTTTCACATGCCACCAACTCCACATTCACAGGCAACTTCAGCGCCACAGCCGTTTTCAGATAGCCCTCAATGCAAAGGCTCTAGACGCAAATATTGGTGTGAGAGCTAATTCAATCAAGGAAACACTGCATGTTGGTGAAGGGCATATTGAAGAAGGATCAGCCGAGTGGTTCTTGTGGGAGAACAACTCCATTTGGCTCACTAACTTCACAAAACATCAGGCTTCCAAGCAGCTCTCAAGGAAACTCAGTTTTCACACTCTAAACTTAGTGCCCTTGTGTGCCTAGGACTGAAATGAAGCTTGGAGAGCATCCCACATAAACGAATGCTCCACATGCGGGTTTCACATGCCACCAACTCCACATTCACAGGCAACTTCAGCGCCACAGTCGTTTTCAGATAGCCCTCAATGCAAAGGCTCTAGACGCAAATATTGGTGTGAGAGCTAATTCAATCAAGGAAACACTGCATGTTGGTGAAGGGCATATTGAAGAAGGATCAGCCGAGTGGTTCTTGTGGGAGAACAACTCCATTTGGCTCACTAACTTCACACACCATCAGGCTTCCAAGCAGCTCTCAAGGAAACTCAGTTTTCACAATCTATGCTTAGTGCCCTTTGAGTGCATTATCTAGGAATGAACCTGGTAGAGCATCCCACACAAACGAATGCTCCACATGCGGGTTTCACATGCCACCAACTCCACATTCACAGGCAACTTCAGCGCCACAGCCGTTTTCAGATAGCCCTCAATGCAAAGGCTCTAGACGCAAATATTGGTGTGAGAGCTAATTCAATCAAGGAAACACTGCATGTTGGTGAAGGGCATATTGAAGAAGGATCAGCCGAGTGGTTCTTGTGGGAGAACAACTCCATTTGGCTCACTAACTTCACACACCATCAGGCTTCCAAGCAGCTCTCAAGGAAACTCAGTTTTCACACTCTATGCTTAGTGCCCTTTGAGTGCCTAGGACTGAAATGAAGCTTGGAGAGCATCCCACATAAACGAATGCTCCACATGCGGGTTTCACATGCCACCAACTCCACATTCACAGGCAACTTCAGGGCCACAGCCGTTTTCAGATAGCCCTCAATGCAAAGGCTCTAGACGCAAATATTGGTGTGAGAGCTAATTCAATCAAGGAAACACTGCATGTTGGTGAAGGGCATATTGAAGAAGGATCAGCCGAGTGGTTCTTGTGGGAGAACAACTCCATGTGGCTCACTAACTTCACACACCATCAGGCTTCCAAGCAGCTCTCAAGGAAACTCAGTTTTCACAATCTATGCTTAGTGCCCTTTGAGTGCATTATCTAGGAATGAACCTGGTAGAGCATCCCACACAAACGAATGCTCCACATGCGGGTTTCACATGCCACCAACTCCACATTCACAGGCAACTTCAGCGCCACAGCCGTTTTCAGATAGCCCTCAATGCAAAGGCTCTAGACGCAAATATTGGTGTGAGAGCTAATTCAATCAAGGAAACACTGCATGTTGGTGAAGGGCATATTGAAGAAGGATCAGCCGAGTGGTTCTTGTGGGAGAACAACTCCATTTGGCTCACTAACTTCACACACCATCAGGCTTCCAAGCAGCTCTCAAGGAAACTCAGTTTTCACACTCTATGCTTAGTGCCCTTTGAGTGCCTAGGACTGAAATGAAGCTTGGAGAGCATCCCACACAAACGAATGCTCCACATGCGGGTTTCACATGCTACCAACTCCACATTCACCGGCAACTTCAGCGCCACAGCCATTTTCAGATAGCCCTCAATGCAAAGGCTCTAGACGCAAATATTGGTGTGAGAGCTAATTCAATCAAGGAAACACTGCATGTTGGTAAAGGGCATATTGAAGAAGGATCAGCCGAGTGGTTCTTGTGGGAGAACAACTCCATTTGGCTCACTAACTTCACACACCATCAGGCTTCCAAGCAGCTCTCAAGGAAACTCAGTTTTCACACTCTATGCTTAGTGCCCTTTGAGTGCCTAGGACTGAAATGAAGCTTGGAGTGCATCCCACATACACGAATGCTCCACATGCGGGTTTCACATGCCACCAACTCCACATTCAGAGGCAACTTCAGCGCCACAGTCGTTTTCAGATAGCCCTCAATGCAAAGGCTCTAGACGCAAATATTGGTGTGAGAGCTAATTCAATCAAGGAAACACTGCATGTTGGTGAAGGGCATATTGAAGAAGAATCAGCCGAGTGGTTCTTTTGGGAGAACAACTCCATTTGGCTCACTAACTTCACACACCATCAGGCTTACAAAGGGTTCTTTGGCTCACTAACTTCACACACCATCAGGCTTCCAAGCAGCTCTCAAGGAAACTCATTTTTCACACTCTGTGCTTAGTGCCCTTTGAGTGCATTATCTAGGAATGAACCTGGTAGAGCATCCCACACAAACGAATGCTCCACATGCGGGTTTCACATGCCACCAACTCCACATTCACAGGCAACTTCAGCGCCACAGCCGTTTTCAGATAGCCCTCAATGCAAAGGCTCTAGACGCAAATATTGGTGTGAGAGCTAATTCAATCAAGGAAACACTGCATGTTGGTGAAGGGCATATTGAAGAAGGATCAGCCGAGTGGTTCTTGTGGGAGAACAACTCCATTTGGCTCACTAACTTCACACACCATCAGCCTTCCAAAGGGTTCTTTGGCTCACTAACTTCACACACCTTCAGGCTTCCAAGCAGCTCTCAAGGAAACTCAGTTTTCACACTCTATGCTTAGTGCCCTTTGAGTGCATTATCTAGGAATGAACCTGGTAGAGCATCGCACACAAACGAATGCTTCACATGCGGGTTTCACATGCCACCAACTCCACATTCACAGGCAACTTCAGCGCCACAGCCGTTTTCAGATAGCCCTCAATGCAAAGGCTCTAGACGCAAATATTGGTGTGAGAGCTAATTCAATCAAGGAAACACTGCATGTTGGTGAAGGGCATATTGAAGAAGGATCAGCCGAGTGGTTCTTGTGGGAGAACAACTCCATTTGGCTCACTAACTTCACACACCATCAGGCTTCCAAGCAGCTCTCAAGGAAACTCAGTTTTCACACTCTATGCTTAGTGCCCTTTGAGTGCATTATCTAGGAATGAACATGGTAGAGCATCCCACACATACGAATGCTCCACTTGCGGGTTTCACACGCCACCAATTCCACATTCTCAGGCAACTTCAGTGTCGCAGCCGTTTTCAGATAGCCCTCAATGCAAAGGCTCTAGACGCAAATATTGGTGTGAGAGCTAATTCAATCAAGGAAACACTGCATGTTGGTGAAGGGCATATTGAAGAAGGATCAGCCGAGTGGTTCTTGTGGGAGAACAACTCCATTTAGCTCACTAACTTCACACACCATCAGGCTTCCAAGCAGCTCTCAAGGAAACTCAGTTTTCACACTCTATGCTTAGTGCCCTTAGAGTGCCTAGGACTGAAATGAAGCTGGTAGAGCATCCCACATAAACGAATGCTCCACATGCGGGTTTCACATGCCACCAACTCCACATTCACAGGTAACTTCAGCGCCACAGCCGTTTTCAGATAGCCCTCAATGCAAAGGCTCTAGACGCAAATATTGGTGTGAGAGCTAATTCAATCAAGGAAACACTGCATGTTGGTGAAGGGCATATTGAAGAAGGATCAGCCGAGTGGTTCTTGTGGGAGAACAACTCCATTTGGCTCACTAACTTCACACACCATCAGGCTTCCAAGCAGCTCTCAAGAAAACTCAGTTTTCACACTCTATGCTTAGTGCCCTTTGAGTGCATTATCTGGGAATGAACATGGTAGAGCATCCCACACGTACGAATGCTCCACTTGCGGGTTTCACATGCCACCAACTCCACATTCACAGGCAACTTCAGCGCCACAGTCGTTTTCAGATAGCCCTCAATGCAAAGGCTCTAGACGCAAATATTGGTGTGAGAGCTAATTCAATCAAGGAAACACTGCATGTTGGTGAAGGGCATATTGAAGAAGGATCAGCCGAGTGGTTCTTGTGGGAGAACAACTCCATTTGGTTCACTAACTTCACACACCATCAGGCTTCCAAGCAGCTCTCAAGGAAACTCAGTTTTCACACTCTATGCTTAGTGCTCTTTGTGTGCTTAGGACTGAAATGAAGCTTGGTCAGCATCCCACACAAACGAATGCTCCACATGCGGATTTCACATGCCACCAACTCCACATTCACAGGCAACTTCAGCGCCACAGCCGTTTTCAGATAGCCCTCAATGCAAAGGCTCTAGACGCAAATATTGGTGTGAGAGCTAATTCAATCAAGGAAACACTGCATGTTGCTGAAGGGCATATTGAAGAAGGATCAGCCGAGTGGTTCTTGTGGGAGAACAACTCCATTTGGCTCACTAACTTCACACACCATCAGGCTTCCAAGCAGCTCTGAAGGAAACTCAGTTTTCACACTCTATGCTTAGTGCCCTTTGAGTGCATTATCTAGGAATGAACCTGGTAGAGCATCCCACACAAACGAATGCTCCACATGCGGGTTTCACATGCCACCAACTCCACATTCACAGGCAACTTCAGCGCCACAGCCGTTTTCAGATAGCCCTCAATGCAAAGGCTCTAGACGCAAATATTGGTGTGAGAGCTAATTCAATCAAGGAAACACTGCATGTTGGTGAAGGGCATATTGAAGAAGGATCAGCCGAGTGGTTCTTGTGGGAGAACAACTCCATTTGGCTCACTAACTTCACACACCATCAGGCTTCCAAGCAGCTCTCAAGGAAACTCAGTTTTCACACTCTATGCTTAGTGCCCTTTGAGTGCCTAGGACTGAAATGAAGCTTGGAGAGCATCCCACATAAACGAATGCTCCACATGCGGGTTTCACATGCCACCAACTCCACATTCACAGGCAACTTCAGCGCCACAGCCGTTTTCAGATAGCCCTCAATGCAAAGGCTCTAGACGCAAATATTGGTGTGAGAGCTAATTCAATCAAGGAAACACTGCATGTTGGTGAAGGGCATATTGAAGAAGGATCAGCCGAGTGGTTCTTGTGGGAGAACAACTCCATTTGGCTCACTAACTTCACACACCATCAGGCTTCCAAGCAGCTCTCAAGGAAACTCAGTTTTCACACTCTAAACTTAGTGCCCATTGTGTGCCTAGGACTGAAATGAAACTTGGAGAGCATCCCACATAAACGAATGCTCCACATGCGGGTTTCACATGCCACCAACTCCACATTCACAGGCAACTTCAGCGCCACAGTCGTTTTCAGATAGCCCTCAATGCAAAGGCTCTAGACGCAAATATTGGTGTGAGAGCTAATTCAATCAAGGAAACACTGCATGTTGTTTAAGGGCATATTGAAGAAGGATCAGCCGAGTGGTTCTTATGGGAGAACAACTCCATTTGGCTCACTAACTTCACACACCATCAGGCTTCCAAGCAGCTCTCAAGGAAACTCAGTTTTCACACTCTATGCTTAGTGCCCTTTGAGTGCATTATCTAGGAATGAACCTGGTAGAGCATCCCACACAAACGAATGCTCCACATGCGGGTTTCACATGCCACCAACTCCACATTCACAGGCAACTTCAGCGCCACAGCCGTTTTCAGATAGCCCTCAATGCAAAGGCTCTAGACGCAAATATTGGTGTGAGAGCTAATTCAATCAAGGAAACACTGCATGTTGGTGAAGGGCATATTGAAGAAGGATCAGCCGAGTGGTTCTTGTGGGAGAACAACTCCATTTGGCTCACTAACTTCACAAAACATCAGGCTTCCAAGCAGCTCTCAAGGAAACTCAGTTTTCACACTCTAAACTTAGTGCCCATTGTGTGCCTAGGACTGAAATGAAGCTTGGAGAGCATCCCACATAAACGAATGCTCCACATGCGGGTTTCACATGCCACCAACTCCACATTCACAGGCAACTTCAGCGCCACAGTCGTTTTCAGATAGCCCTCAATGCAAAGGCTCTAGACGCAAATATTGGTGTGAGAGCTAATTCAATCAAGGAAACACTGCATGTTGGTGAAGGGCATATTGAAGAAGGATCAGCCGAGTGGTTCTTGTGGGAGAACAACTCCATTTGGCTCACTAACTTCACACACCATCAGGCTTCCAAGCAGCTCTCAAGGAAACTCAGTTTTCACAATCTATGCTTAGTGCCCTTTGAGTGCATTATCTAGGAATGAACCTGGTAGAGCATCCCACACAAACGAATGCTCCACATGCGGGTTTCACATGCCACCAACTCCACATTCACAGGCAACTTCAGCGCCACAGCCATTTTCAGATAGCCCTCAATGCAAAGGCTCTAGACGCAAATATTGGTGTGAGAGCTAATTCAATCAAGGAAACACTGCATGTTGGTGAAGGGCATATTGAAGAAGGATCAGCCGAGTGGTTCTTGTGGGAGAACAACTCCATTTGGCTCACTAACTTCACACACCATCAGGCTTCCAAGCAGCTCTCAAGGAAACTCAGTTTTCACACTCTATGCTTAGTGCCCTTTGAGTGCCTAGGACTGAAATGAAGCTTGGAGAGCATCCCACACAAACGAATGCTCCACATGCGGGTTTCACATGCTACCAACTCCACATTCACCGGCAACTTCAGCGCCACAGCCATTTTCAGATAGCCCTCAATGCAAAGGCTCTAGACGCAAATATTGGTGTGAGAGCTAATTCAATCAAGGAAACACTGCATGTTGGTAAAGGGCATATTGAAGAAGGATCAGCCGAGTGGTTCTTGTGGGAGAACAACTCCATTTGGCTCACTAACTTCACACACCATCAGGCTTCCAAGCAGCTCTCAAGGAAACTCAGTTTTCACACTCTATGCTTAGTGCCCTTTGAGTGCCTAGGACTGAAATGAAGCTTGGAGTGCATCCCACATACACGAATGCTCCACATGCGGGTTTCACATGCCACCAACTCCACATTCAGAGGCAACTTCAGCGCCACAGTCGTTTTCAGATAGCCCTCAATGCAAAGGCTCTAGACGCAAATATTGGTGTGAGAGCTAATTCAATCAAGGAAACACTGCATGTTGGTGAAGGGCATATTGAAGAAGAATCAGCCGAGTGGTTCTTTTGGGAGAACAACTCCATTTGGCTCACTAACTTCACACACCATCAGGCTTACAAAGGGTTCTTTGGCTCACTAACTTCACACACCATCAGGCTTCCAAGCAGCTCTCAAGGAAACTCATTTTTCACACTCTGTGCTTAGTGCCCTTTGAGTGCATTATCTAGGAATGAACCTGGTAGACCATCCCACACAAACGAATGCTCCACATGCGGGTTTCACATGCCACCAACTCCACATTCACAGGCAACTTCAGCGCCACAGCCGTTTTCAGATAGCCCTCAATGCAAAGGCTCTAGACGCAAATATTGGTGTGAGAGCTAATTCAATCAAGGAAACACTGCATGTTGGTGAAGGGCATATTGAAGAAGGATCAGCCGAGTGGTTCTTGTGGGAGAACAACTCCATTTGGCTCACTAACTTCACACACCATCAGCCTTCCAAAGGGTTCTTTGGCTCACTAACTTCACACACCATCAGGCTTCCAAGCAGCTCTCAAGGAAACTCAGTTTTCACACTCTATGCTTAGTGCCCTTTGAGTGCATTATCTAGGAATGAACCTGGTAGAGCATCCCACACAAACGAATGCTTCACATGCGGGTTTCACATGCCACCAACTCCACATTCACAGGCAACTTCAGCGCCACAGCCGTTTTCAGATAGCCCTCAATGCAAAGGCTCTAGACGCAAATATTGGTGTGAGAGCTAATTCAATCAAGGAAACACTGCATGTTGGTGAAGGGCATATTGAAGAAGGATCAGCCGAGTGGTTCTTGTGGGAGAACAACTCCATTTGGCTCACTAACTTCACACACCATCAGGCTTCCAAGCAGCTCTCAAGGACACTCAGTTTTCACACTCTATGCTTACTGCCCTTTGAGTGCATTATCTAGGAATGAACATGGTAGAGCATCCCACACGTACGAATGCTCCACTTGCGGGTTTCACACGCCACCAATTCCACATTCTCAGGCAACTTCAGTGTCGCAGCCGTTTTCAGATAGCCCTCAATGCAAAGGCTCTAGACGCAAATATTGGTGTGAGAGCTAATTCAATCAAGGAAACACTGCATGTTGGTGAAGGGCATATTGAAGAAGGATCAGCCGAGTGGTTCTTGTGGGAGAACAACTCCATTTAGCTCACTAACTTCACACACCATCAGGCTTCCAAGCAGCTCTCAAGGAAACTCAGTTTTCACACTCTATGCTTAGTGCCCTTAGAGTGCCTAGGACTGAAATGAAGCTTGGAGAGCATCCCACATAAACGAATGCTCCACATGCGGGTTTCACATGCCACCAACTCCACATTCACAGGTAACTTCAGCGCCACAGCCGTTTTCAGATAGCCCTCAATGCAAAGGCTCTAGACGCAAATATTGGTGTGAGAGCTAATTCAATCAAGGAAACACTGCATGTTGGTGAAGGGCATATTGAAGAAGGATCAGCCGAGTGGTTCTTGTGGGAGAACAACTCCATTTGGCTCACTAACTTCACACACCATCAGGCTTCCAAGCAGCTCTCAAGGAAACTCAGTTTTCACACTCTATGCTGAGTGCTCTTTGTGTGCCTAGGACTGAAATGAAGCTTGGTCAGCATCACACACAAACGAATGCTCCACATGCGGGTTTCACATGCCACCAACTCCACATTCAGAGGCAACTTCAGCGCCACAGCCGTTTTCAGATAGCCCTCAATGCAAAGGCTCTAGACGCAAATATTGGTGTGAGAGCTAATTCAATCAAGGAAACACTGCATGTTGGTGAAGGGCATATTGAAGAAGAATCAGCCGAGTGGTTCTTGTGGGAGAACAACTCCATTTGGCTCGCTAACTTCACACACCATCAGGCTTCCAAGCAGCTCTCAAGGAAACTCAGTTTTCACACTCTATGCTTAGTGCCCTTTGAGTGCATTATCTAGGAATGAACCTGGTAGAGCATCCCACACAAACGAATGCTCCACATGCGGGTTTCACATGCCACCAACTCCACATTCTCAATCAACTTCAGCGCCACAGCCGTTTTCAGATAGCCCTCAATGCAAAGGCTCTAGACACAAATATTGGTGTGAGAGCTAATTCAATCAAGGAAACACTGCATGTTGGTGAAGGGCATATTGAAGAAGGATCAGCCGAGTGGTTCTTGTGGGAGAACAACTCCATTTGGCTCACTAACTTCACACACCATCAGGCTTCCAAGCAGCTCTCAAGGAAACTCAGTTTTCACACTCTATGCTTAGTGCCCTTTGAGTGCATTATCTAGGAATGAACCTGGTAGAGCATCCCACACAAACGAATGCTCCACATGCGGGTTTCACATGCCACCAACTCCACATTCACAGGCAACTTCAGCGCCACAGCCGTTTTCAGATAGCCCTCAATGCAAAGGCTCTAGACGCAAATATTGGTGTGAGAGCTAATTCAATCAAGGAAACACTGCATGTTGGTGAAGGGCATATTGAAGAAGGATCAGCCGAGTGGTTCTTGTGGGAGAACAACTCCATTTGGCTCACTAAATTCACACACTATCAGGCTTCCAAGCAGCTCTCAAGGAAACTCAGTTTTCACACTCTATGCTTAGTGCCCTTTGAGTGCATTATCAAGGAATGAACCTGGTAGAGCATCCCACACAAACGAATGCTCCACATGCGGGTTTCACATGCCAACAACTACACATTCACAGGCAACTTCAGCACCACAGCCGTTTTCAGATAGCCCTCAATGCAAAGGCTCTAGACGCAAATATTGGTGTGAGAGCTAATTCAATCAAGGAAACACTGCATGTTGGTGAAGGGCATATTGAAGAAGGATCAGCCGAGTGGTTCTTGTGGGAGAACAACTCCATTTGGCTCACTAACTTCACACACCATCAGGCTTCCAAGCAGCTCTCAAGGAAACTCAGTTTTCACACTCTATGCTGAGTGCCCTTTGAGTGCCTAGGACTGAAATGAAGCTTGGAGAGCATCCCACATACACGAATGCTCCACATGCGGGTTTCACATGCCACCAACTCCACATTCACAGGCAACTTCAGCGCCACAGCCGTTTTCAGATAGCCCTCAATGCAAAGGCTCTAGACGCAAATATTGGTGTGAGAGCTAATTCAATCTAGGAAACACTGCATGTTGGTGAAGGGCATATTGAAGAAGGATCAGCCGAGTGGTTCTTGTGGGAGAACAACTCCATTTGGCTCACTAACTTCACACACCATCAGGCTTCCAAGCAGCTCTCAAGGAAACTCAGTTTTCACACTCTATGCTTAGTGCCCTTTGAGTGCATTATCAAGGAATGAACCTGGTAGAGCATCCCACACAAACGAATGCTCCACATGCGGGTTTCACATGCCACCAACTCCACATTCACAGGCAACTTCAGCGCCACAGCCGTTTTCAGATAGCCCTCAATGCAAAGGCTCTAGACGCAAATATTGGTGTGAGAGCTAATTCAATCAAGGAAACACTGCATGTTGGTGAAGGGCATATTGAAGAAGGATCAGCCGAGTGGTTCTTGTGGGAGAACAACTCCATTTGGCTCACTAAATTCACACACTATCAGGCTTCCAAGCAGCTCTCAAGGAAACTCAGTTTTCACACTCTATGCTTAGTGCCCTTTGAGTGCATTATCAAGGAATGAACCTGGTAGAGCATCCCACACAAACGAATGCTCCACATGCGGGTTTCACATGCCACCAACTCCACATTCACAGGCAACTTCAGCGCCACAGCCGTTTTCAGATAGCCCTCAATGCAAAGGCTCTAGACGCAAATATTGGTGTGAGAGCTAATTCAATCAAGGAAACACTGCATGTTGGTGAAGGGCATATTGAAGAAGGATCAGCCGAGTGGTTCTTGTGGGAGAACAACTCCATTTGGCTCACTAACTTCACACACCATCAGGCTTCCAAGCAGCTCTCAAGGAAACTAAGTTTTCACACTCTATGTTTAGTGCACTTTGAGTGCCTAGGACTGAAATGAAGCTTGGAGAGCATCCCACATACACGAATGCTCCACATGCGGGTTTCACATGCCACCAACTCCACATTCACAGGCAACTTCAGCGCCACAGTCGTTTTCAGATAGCCCTCAATGCAAAGGCTCTAGACGCAAATATTGGTGTGAGAGCTAATTCAATCAAGGAAACACTGCATGTTGGTGAAGGGCATATTGAAGAAGAATCAGCTGAGTGGTTCTTGTGGGAGAACAACTCCATTTGGCTCACTAACTTCACACATCATCAGTCTTCCAAAGGGTTCTTTGGCTCACTAACTTCACACACCATCAGGCTTCCAAGCAGCTCTCAAGGAAACTCAGTTTTCACACTCTATGCTTAGTGCTCTTTGAGTGCATTATCTAGGAATGAACCTGGTAGAGCATCCCACACAAACGAATGCTCCACATGCGGGTTTCACATGCCACCAACTCCACATTCACAGGCAACTTCAGCGCCACAGCCATTTTCAGATAGCCCTCAATGCAAAGGCTCTAGACGCAAATATTGGTGTGAGAGCTAATTCAATCAAGGAAACACTGCATGTTGGTGAAGGGCATATTGAAAAAGGATCAGCCGAGTGGTTCTTGTGGGAGAACAACTCCATTTGGCTCACTAACTTCACACACCATCAGGCTTCCAAGCAGCTCTCAAGGAAACTCAGTTTTCACACTCTATGCTTAGTGCCCTTTGAGTGCATTATCTAGGAAGGAACCTGGTAGAGCATCCCACACAAACGAATGCTCCACATGCGGGTTTCACATGCCACCAACTCCACATTCACAGGCAACTTCAGCGCCACAGCCGTTTTCAGATAGCCCTCAATGCAAAGGCTCTAGACGCAAATATTGGTGTGAGAGCTAATTCAATCAAGGAAACACTGCATGTTGGTGAAGGGCATATTGAAGAAGGATCAGCCGAGTGGTTCTTGTGGGAGAACAACTCCATTTGGCTCACTAACTTCACACACCATCAGGCTTCCAAGCAGCTCTCAAGGAAACTCAGTTTTCACACTCTATGCTGAGTGCCCTTTGAGTGCCTAGGACTGAAATGAAGCTTGGTCAGCATCCCACACAAACGAATGCTCCACATGCGGGTTTCACATGCCACCAACTCCACATTCACAGGCAACTTCAGCGCCACAGCCGTTTTCAGATAGCCCTCAATGCAAAGGCTCTAGACGCAAATATTGGTGTGAGAGCTAATTCAATCAAGGAAACACTGCATGTTGTTTAAGGGCATATTGAAGAAGGATCAGCCGAGTGGTTCTTATGGGAGAACAACTCCATTTGGCTCACTAACTTCACACACCATCAGGCTTCCAAGCAGCTCTCAAGGAAACTCAGTTTTCACACTCTATGCTTAGTGCCCTTTGAGTGCATTATCTAGGAATGAACCTGGTAGAGCATCCCACACAAACGAATGCTCCACATGCGGGTTTCACATGCCACCAACTCCACATTCACAGGCAACTTCAGCGCCACAGCCGTTTTCAGATAGCCCTCAATGCAAAGGCTCTAGACGCAAATATTGGTGTGAGAGCTAATTCAATCAAGGAAACACTGCATGTTGGTGAAGGGCATATTGAAGAAGGATCAGCCGAGTGGTTCTTGTGGGAGAACAACTCCATTTGGCTCACTAACTTCACAAAACATCAGGCTTCCAAGCAGCTCTCAAGGAAACTCAGTTTTCACACTCTAAACTTAGTGCCCATTGTGTGCCTAGGACTGAAATGAAGCTTGGAGAGCATCCCACATAAACGAATGCTCCACATGCGGGTTTCACATGCCACCAACTCCACATTCACAGGCAACTTCAGCGCCACAGTCGTTTTCAGATAGCCCTCAATGCAAAGGCTCTAGACGCAAATATTGGTGTGAGAGCTAATTCAATCAAGGAAACACTGCATGTTGTTGAAGGGCATATTGAAGAAGGATCAGCCGAGTGGTTCTTGTGGGAGAACAACTCCATTTGGCTCACTAACTTCACACACCATCAGGCTTCCAAGCAGCTCTCAAGGAAACTCAGTTTTCACACTCTATGCTTAGTGCCCTTTGAGTGCATTATCTAGGAAGGAACCTGGTAGAGCATCCCACACAAACGAATGCTCCACATGCGGGTTTCACATGCCACCAACTCCACATTCACAGGCAACTTCAGCGCCACAGCCGTTTTCAGATAGCCCTCAATGCAAAGGCTCTAGACGCAAATATTGGTGTGAGAGCTAATTCAATCAAGGAAACACTGCATGTTGGTGAAGGGCATATTGAAGAAGGATCAGCCGAGTGGTTCTTGTGGGAGAACAACTCCATTTGGCTCACTAACTTCACACACCATCAGGCTTCCAAGCAGCTCTCAAGGAAACTAAGTTTTCACACTCTATGTTTAGTGCACTTTGAGTGCCTAGGACTGAAATGAAGCTTGGAGAGCATCCCACATACACGAATGCTCCACATGCGGGTTTCACATGCCACCAACTCCACATTCACAGGCAACTTCAGCGCCATAGTCGTTTTCAGATAGCCCTCAATGCAAAGGCTCTGGACGCAAATATTGGTGTGAGAGCTAATTCAATCAAGGAAACACTGCATGTTGGTGAAGGGCATATTGAAGAAGAATCAGCCGAGTGGTTCTTGTGGGAGAACAACTCCATTTGGCTCACTAACTTCACACACCATCAGTCTTCCAAAGGGTTCTTTGGCTCACTAACTTCACACACCATCAGGCTTCCAAGCAGCTCTCAAGGAAACTCAGTTTTCACACTCTATGCTTAGTGCCCTTTGAGTGCCTAGGACTGAAATGAAGCTTGGAGAGCATCCCACATAAACGAATGCTCCACATGCGGGTTTCACATGCCACCAACTCCACATTCACAGGCAACTTCAGCGCCACAGCCGTTTTCAGATAGCCCTCAATGCAAAGGCTCTAGACGCAAATATTGGTGTGAGAGCTAATTCAATCAAGGAAACACTGCATGTTTGTGAAGGGCATATTGAAGAAGGATCAGCCGAGTGGTTCTTGTGGGAGAACAACTCCATTTTGCTCACTAACTTCACAAAACATCAGGCTTCCAAGCAGCTCTCAAGGAAACTCAGTTTTCACACTCTATGCTTAGTGCCCTTTGAGTGCATTATCTAGGAATGAACCTGGTAGAGCATCCCACACAAACGAATGCTCCACATGCGGGTTTCACATGCCACCAACTCCACATTCACAGGCAACTTCAGCGCCACAGCCATTTTCAGATAGCCCTCAATGCAAAGGCTCTAGACGCAAATATTGGTGTGAGAGCTAATTCAATCAAGGAAACACTGCATGTTGGTGAAGGGCATATTGAAGAAGGATCAGCCGAGTGGTTCTTGTGGGAGAACAACTCCATTTGGCTCACTAACTTCACACACCATCAGGCTTCCAAGCAGCTCTCAAGGAAACTCAGTTTTCACACTCTATGCTTAGTGCCCTTTGAGTGCATTATCTAGGAAGGAACCTGGTAGAGCATCCCACACAAACGAATGCTCCACATGCGGGTTTCACATGCCACCAACTCCACATTCACAGGCAACTTCAGCGCCACAGCCGTTTTCAGATAGCCCTCAATGCAAAGGCTCTAGACGCAAATATTGGTGTGAGAGCTAATTCAATCAAGGAAACACTGCATGTTGGTGAAGGGCATATTGAAGAAGGATCAGCCGAGTGGTTCTTGTGGGAGAACAACTCCATTTGGCTCACTAACTTCACACACCATCAGGCTTCCAAGCAGCTCTCAAGGAAACTCAGTTTTCACACTCTATGCTGAGTGCCCTTTGAGTGCCTAGGACTGAAATGAAGCTTGGTCAGCATCCCACACAAACGAATGCTCCACATGCGGGTTTCACATGCCACCAACTCCACATTCACAGGCAACTTCAGCGCCACAGCCGTTTTCAGATAGCCCTCAATGCAAAGGCTCTAGACGCAAATATTGGTGTGAGAGCTAATTCAATCAAGGAAACACTGCATGTTTGTGAAGGGCATATTGAAGAAGGATCAGCCGAGTGGTTCTTGTGGGAGAACAACTCCATTTGGCTCACTAACTTCACAAAACATCAGGCTTCCAAGCAGCTCTCAAGGAAACTCAGTTTTCACACTCTATGCTTAGTGCCCTTTGAGTGCATTATCTAGGAATGAACCTGGTAGAGCATCCCACACAAACGAATGCTCCACATGCGGGTTTCACATGCCACCAACTCCACATTCACAGGCAACTTCAGCGCCACAGCCATTTTCAGATAGCCCTCAATGCAAAGGCTCTAGACGCAAATATTGGTGTGAGAGCTAATTCAATCAAGGAAACACTGCATGTTGGTGAAGGGCATATTGAAGAAGGATCAGCCGAGTGGTTCTTGTGGGAGAACAACTCCATTTGGCTCACTAACTTCACACACCATCAGGCTTCCAAGCAGCTCTCAAGGAAACTCAGTTTTCACACTCTATGCTTAGTGCCCTTTGAGTGCATTATCTA
This sequence comes from Ochotona princeps, assembly GCF_030435755.1. Classification (NCBI taxonomy): domain Eukaryota; kingdom Metazoa; phylum Chordata; class Mammalia; order Lagomorpha; family Ochotonidae; genus Ochotona; species Ochotona princeps. The sequence continues at coordinate 2,680 of NW_026697346.1, read as the reverse complement.
GGAAGGAACCTGGTAGAGCATCCCACACAAACGAATGCTCCACATGCGGGTTTCACATGCCACCAACTCCACATTCACAGGCAACTTCAGCGCCACAGCCGTTTTCAGATAGCCCTCAATGCAAAGGCTCTAGACGCAAATATTGGTGTGAGAGCTAATTCAATCAAGGAAACACTGCATGTTGGTGAAGGGCATATTGAAGAAGGATCAGCCGAGTGGTTCTTGTGGGAGAACAACTCCATTTGGCTCACTAACTTCACACACCATCAGGCTTCCAAGCAGCTCTCAAGGAAACTCAGTTTTCACACTCTATGCTGAGTGCCCTTTGAGTGCCTAGGACTGAAATGAAGCTTGGTCAGCATCCCACACAAACGAATGCTCCACATGCGGGTTTCACATGCCACCAACTCCACATTCACAGGCAACTTCAGCGCCACAGCCGTTTTCAGATAGCCCTCAATGCAAAGGCTCTAGACGCAAATATTGGTGTGAGAGCTAATTCAATCAAGGAAACACTGCATGTTGGTGAAGGGCATATTGAAGAAGGATCAGCCGAGTGGTTCTTGTGGGAGAACAACTCCATTTGGCTCACTAACTTCACACACCATCAGGCTTCCAAGCAGCTCTCAAGGAAACTAAGTTTTCACACTCTATCTTTAGTGCACTTTGAGGGCCTAGGACTGAAATGAAGCTTGGAGAGCATCCCACACAAACGAATGCTCCACATGCGGGTTTCACATGCCACCAACTCCACATTCACAGGCAACTTCAGCGCCACAGCCATTTTCAGATAGCCCTCAATGCAAAGGCTCTAGACGCAAATATTTGTGTGAGAGCTAATTCCATCAAGGAAACACTGCATGTTGGTAAAGGGCATAATGAAGAAGGATCAGCCGAGTGGTTCTTGTGGGAGAACAACTCCATTTGGCTCACTAACTTCACACACCATCAGTCTTCCAAAGGGTTCTTTGGCTCACTAACTTCACACACCATCAGGCTTCCAAGCAGCTCTCAAGGAAATTCAGTTTTCACACTCTATGCTTAGTGCCCTTTGAGTGCCTAGGACTGAAATGAAGCTTGGAGAGCATCCCACATAAACGAATGCTCCACATGCGGGTTTCACATGCCACCAACTCCACATTCACAGGCAACTTCAGCGCCACAGCCATTTTCAGATAGCCCTCAATGCAAAGGCTCTAGACGCAAATATTGGTGTGAGAGCTAATTCAATCAAGTAAACACTGCATGTTGGTGAAGGGCATATTGAAGAAGGATCAGCCGAGTGGTTCTTGTGGGAGAACAACTCCATTTGGCTCACTAACTTCACACACCATCAGGCTTCCAAGCAGCTCTCAAGGAAACTCAGTTTTCACACTCTATGCTTAGTGCCCTTTGAGTGCATTATCTAGGAAGGAACCTGGTAGAGCATCCCACACAAACGAATGCTCCACATGCGGGTTTCACATGCCACCAACTCCACATTCACAGGCAACTTCAGCGCCACAGCCGTTTTCAGATAGCCCTCAATGCAAAGGCTCTAGACGCAAATATTGGTGTGAGAGCTAATTCAATCAAGGAAACACTGCATGTTGGTGAAGGGCATATTGAAGAAGGATCAGCCGAGTGGTTCTTGTGGGAGAACAACTCCATTTGGCTCACTAACTTCACACACCATCAGGCTTCCAAGCAGCTCTCAAGGAAACTCAGTTTTCACACTCTATGCTTAGTGCTCTTTGTGTGCCTAGGACTGAAATGAAGCTTGGTCAGCATCACACACAAACGAATGCTCCACATGCGGGTTTCACATGCACCAACTCCACATTCAGAGGCAACTTCAGCGCCACAGCCGTTTTCAGATAGCCCTCAATGCAAAGGCTCTAGACGCAAATATTGGTGTGAGAGCTAATTCAATCAAGGAAACACTGCATGTTGGTGAAGGGCATATTGAAGAAGGATCAGCCGAGTGGTTCTTGTGGGAGAACAACTCCATTTGGCTCACTAAATTCACACACTATCAGGCTTCCAAGCAGCTCTCAAGGAAACTCAGTTTTCACACTCTATGCTTAGTGCCCTTTGAGTGCATTATCAAGGAATGAACCTGGTAGAGCATCAAACACAAACGAATGCTCCACATGCGGGTTTCACATGCCAACAACTCCACATTCACAGGCAACTTCAGCGCCACAGCCGTTTTCAGATAGCCCTCAATGCAAAGGCTCTAGACGCAAATATTGGTGTGAGAGCTAATTCAATCAAGGAAACACTGCATGTTGGTGAAGGGCATATTGAAGAAGGATCAGCCGAGTGGTTCTTGTGGGAGAACAACTCCATTTGGCTCACTAACTTCACACACCATCAGGCTTCCAAGCAGCTCTCAAGGAAACTCAGTTTTCACACTCTATGCTGAGTGCCCTTTGAGTGCCTAGGACTGAAATGAAGCTTGGTTAGCATCCCACATACACGAATGCTCCACATGCGGGTTTCACATGCCACCAACTCCACATTCACAGGCAACTTCAGCGCCACAGCCGTTTTCAGATAGCCCTCAATGCAAAGGCTCTAGACGCAAATATTGGTGTGAGAGCTAATTCAATCAAGGAAACACTGCATGTTGGTGAAGGGCATATTGAAGAAGGATCAGCCGAGTGGTTCTTGTGGGAGAACAACTCCATTTGGCTCA
>NW_026697345.1:0-111752 GCF_030435755.1 Ochotona princeps | reverse complement strand
CTTGAGAGCTGCTTGGAAGCCTGATGGTGTGTGAAGTTAGTGAGCCAAATGGAGTTGTTCTCCCACAGAATTAACTTTGCTGATCCTTCTTCAATATGCCCTTCACCAACATGCAGTGTTTCCTTGATTGAATTAGCTCTCACACCAATATTTGCGTCTAGAGCCTTTGCATTGAGGGCTATCTGAAAACGGCTGTGGCACTGAAGTTGCCTGTGAATGTGGAGTTGGTGGCATGTGAAACCCGCATGTGGAGCATTCGTTTGTGTGGGATGCTCTACCAGGTTCATTCCTAGATAATGCACTCAAAGGGCACTAAGCATAGGGTGTGAAAACTGAGTTTCCTTGAGAGCTGCTTGGAAGCCTGATGGTGTGTGAAGTTAGTGAGCCAAATGGAGTTGTTCTCCCACAAGAACCACTCGGCTGATCCTTCTTCCATATGCCCGTCACCAACATGCAGTGCTCCCTTGATTGAATAAGCTCTCACACCAATATTTGCGTCTAGAGCCTTTGCATTGAGGGGTATTGAAAACTGCTGTGGCGCTGAAGGTGCCTGTGAATGTGGAGTTGCTGGCATGTGAAACCCGCATGTGGAGCATTCGTTTGTGTGGGATGCTCTACCAGGTTCATTCCTAGATAATGCACTCAAAGGGCACTAAGCATAGAGTGTGAAAACTGAGTTTCCTTGAGAGCTGCTTGGAAGCCTGATGGTGTGTGAAGTTAGTGAGCCAAATGGAGTTGTTCTCCCACAAGAACCACTCGGCTGATCCTTCTTCAATATACCCTTCACCAACATGCAGTGTTTCCTTGATTGAATTAGCTCTCACACCAATATTTGCGTCTAGAGCCTTTGCATTGAGGGCTATCTGAAAACGGCTGTGGCACTGAAGTTGCCTGTGAATGTGGAGTTGGTGGCATGTGAAACCCGCATGTGGAGCATTCGTTTGTGTGCGATGCTCTACCAAGTTCATTCCTAGATAATGCATTCAAAGGGCACTAAGCATAGGGTGTGAAAACTGAGTTTCCTTGAGAGCTGCTTGGAAGCCTGATGGTGTGTGAAGTTAGTGAGCCAAATGGAGTTGTTCTCCCACAAGAACCACTCGACTGATCCTTCTTCAATATGCCCGTCACCAACATGCAGTGTTTCCTTGATTGAATTAGCTCTCACACCAATATTTGCGTCTAGAGCCTTTGCATTGAGGGCTATCTGAAAACGGCTGTGGCGCTGAAGTTGCCTGTGAATGTGGAGTTGGTGGCATGTGAAACCCGCATGTGGAGCATTCGTTTGTGTGGGATGCTCTACCAGGTTCATTCCTAGATAATGCCCTCAAAGGGCAGTAAGCATAGGGTGTGAAAACTGAGTTTCCTTGAGAGCTGCTTGGAAGCCTGATGGTGTGTGAAGTTAGTGAGCCAAATGGAGTTGTTCTCCCACAAGAACCACTCGGCTGATCCTTCTTCAATATACCCTTCACCAACATGCAGTGTTTCCTTGATTGAATTAGCTCTCACACCAATATTTGCGTCTAGAGCCTTTGCATTGAGGGCTATCTGAAAACGGCTGTGGCACTGAAGTTGCCTGTGAATGTGGAGTTGGTGGCATGTGAAACCCGCATGTGGAGCATTCGTTTTTGTGGGATGCTCTACCAGGTTCATTCCTAGATAATGCATTCAAAGGGCACTAAGCATAGAGTGTGAAAACTGAGTTTCCTTGAGAGCTGCTTGGAAGCCTGATGGTGTGTGAAGTTAGTGAGCCAAATGGAGTTGTTCTCCCACAGAATCCACTTTGCTGATCCTTCTTCAATATGCCCTTCACCAACATGCAGTGTTTCCTTGATTGAATTAGCTCTCACACCAATATTTGCGTCTAGAGCCTTTGCATTGAGAACTATCTGAAAACGGCTGTGGCGCTGAAGTTGCCTGTGAATGTGGAGTTGGTGGCATGTGAAACCCGCATGTGGAGCATTCGTTTGTGTGGGATGCTCTACCAGGTTCATTCCTAGATAATGCACTCAAAGGGCACTAAGCATAGAGTGTGAAAACTGAGTTTCCTTGAGAGCTGCTTGGAAGCCTGATGGTGTGTGAAGTTAGTGAGTCAAATGGACTTGTTCTCCCACAAGAACCACTCGGCTGATCCTTCTTCAATATGCCCTTCACCAACATGCAGTGTTTCCTTGATTGAATTATCTCTCACACCAATATTTGTGTCTACAGCCTTTGCATTGAGGGCTATCTGAAAACGGCTGTGGCGCTGAAGTTGCCTGTGAATGTGGAGTTGGTGGCATGTGAAACCCGCATGTGGAGCATTCGTTTGTGTGGGATGCTCTACCAGGTTCATTCCTAGATAATGCACTCAAAGGGCACTAAGCATAGAGTGTGAAAACTGAGTTTCCTTGAGAGCTGCTTGGAAGCCTGATGGTGTGTGAAGTTAGTGAGCCAAATGGAGTTGTTCTCCCACAGAATTAACTTTGCTGATCCTTCTTCAATATGCCCTTCACCAACATGCAGTGTTTCCTTGATTGAATTAGCTCTCACACCAATATTTGCGTCTAGAGCCTTTGCATTGAGGGCTATCTGAAAATGGCTGTGGCACTGAAGTTGCCTGTGAATGTGGAGTTGGTGGCATGTGAAACCCGCATGTGGAGCATTCGTTTGTGTGGGATGCTCTACCAGGTTCATTCCTAGATAATGCACTCAAAGGGCACTAAGCATAGAGTGTGAAAACTGAGTTTCCTTGAGAGCTGCTTGGAAGCCTGATGGTGTGTGAAGTTAGTGAGCCAAATGGAGTTGTTCTCCCACAAGAACCACTCGGCTGATCCTTCTTCAATATGCCCGTCACCAACATGCAGTGTTCCCTTGATTGAATAAGCTCTCACACCAATATTTGCGTCTAGAGCCTTTGCATTGAGGGCTATCTGAAAACTGCTGTGGCGCTGAAGGTGCCTGTGAATGTGGAGTTGCTGGCATGTGAAACCCGCATGTGGAGCATTCGTTTGTGTGGGATGCTCTACCAGGTTCATTCCTAGATAATGCACTCAAAGGGCACTAAGCATAGAGTGTGAAAACTGAGTTTCCTTGAGAGCTGCTTGGAAGCCTGATGGTGTGTGAAGTTAGTGAGCCAAATGGAGTTGTTCTCCCACAAGAACCACTCGGCTGATCCTTCTTCAATATACCCTTCACCAACATGCAGTGTTTCCTTGATTGAATTAGCTCTCACACCAATATTTGCGTCTAGAGCCTTTGCATTGAGGGCTATCTGAAAACGGCTGTGGCACTGAAGTTGCCTGTGAATGTGGAGTTGGTGGCATGTGAAACCCGCATGTGGAGCATTCGTTTGTGTGGGATGCTCTACCAGGTTCATTCCTAGATAATGCATTCAAAGGGCACTAAGCATAGAGTGTGAAAACTGAGTTTCCTTGAGAGCTGCTTGGAAGCCTGATGGTGTGTGAAGTTAGTGAGCCAAATGGAGTTGTTCTCCCACAGAATACACTTTGCTGATCCTTCTTCAATATGCCCTTCACCAACATGCAGTGTTTACTTGATTGAATTAGCTCTCACACCAATATTTGCGTCTAGAGCCTTTGCATTGAGGGCTATCTGAAAATGGCTGTGGCGCTGAAGTTGCCTGTGAATGTGGAGTTGGTGGCATGTGAAACCCGCATGTGGAGCATTCGTTTGTGTGGGATGCTCTACCAGGTTCATTCCTAGATAATGCACTCAAAGGGCACTAAGCATAGAGTGTGAAAACTGAGTTTCCTTGAGAGCTGCTTGGAAGCCTGATGGTGTGTGAAGTTAGTGAGCCAAATGGAGTTGTTCTCCCACAAGAACCACTCGGCTGATCCTTCTTCAATATGCCCGTCACCAACATGCAGTGTTTCCTTGATTGAATTAGCTCTCACACCAATATTTGCGTCTAGAGCCTTTGCATTGAGAGCTATCTGAAAACGGCTGTGGCGCTGAACTTGCCTGTGAATGTGGAGTTGGTGGCATGTGAAACCCGCATGTGGAGCATTCGTTTGTGTGGGATCCTCGCCAAGTTTCATTTCAGTCCTAGGCACTCAAAGGGCACTAAGCATAGAGTGTGAAAACTGAGTTTCCTTGAGAGCTGCTTGGAAGCCTGATGGTGTGTGAAGTTAGTGAGCCAAATGGAGTTGTTCTCCCACAAGAACCACTTTGCTGATCCTTCTTCAATATGCCCTTCACCAACATGCAGTGTTTCCTTGATTGAATTAGCTCTCATACCAATATTTGCTTCTAGAGCCTTTGCATTGAGGGCTATCAGAAAACGGCTGTGGCGCTGAAGTTGCCTGTGAATGTGGAGTTGGTGGCATGTGAAACCCGCATGTGGAGCATTCATTTGTGTCGGATGCTCTACCAGGTTCATTCCTAGATAATGCACTCAAAGGGCACTAAGCATAGAGTGTGAAAACTGAGTTTCCTTGAGAGCTGCTTGGAAGCCTGATGGTGTGTGAAGTTAGTGGGCCAAATGGAGTTGTTCTCCCACAAGAACCACTCGGCTGATCCTTCTTCAATATGCCCTTCACCAACATGCAGTGTTTCCTTGATTGAATTAGCTCTCACACCAATATTTGCGTCTAGAGCCTTTGCATTGAGGGCTATCTGAAAACGGCTGTGGCGCTGAAGTTGCCTGTGAATGTGGAGTTGGTGGCATGTGAAACCCGCATGTGGAGCATTCGTTTGTGTGGGATGCTCTACCAGGTTCATTCCTAGATAATGCACTCAAAGGGCACTAAGCATAGAGTGTGAAAACTGAGTTTCCTTGAGAGCTGCTTGGAAGCCTGATGGTGTGTGAAGTTAGTGAGCCAAATGGAGTTGTTCTCCCACAAGATCCACTCGGCTGATCCTTCTTCAATATGCCCTTCACCAACATGCATTGTTTCCTTGATTGAATTAGCTCTAACACCAATATTAGTGTCTAGAGCCTCTGCATTGAGGGCTATCTGAAAATGGCTGTGGCGCTGAAGTTGCCTGTGAATGTGGAGTTGGTGGCATGTGAAAACCGCATGTGGAGCATTCGTTTGGGTGGGATCCTCGCCAAGTGTCATTTCAGGCCTAGGCATACAAAGGGCAGTAAGCATAGGGTGTGAAAACTGAGTTTCCTTGAGAGCTGCTTGGAAGCCTGATGGTGTGTGAAGTTAGTGAGCCAAATGGTGTTGTTCTCCCACAAGAACCACTCGGCTGATCCTTCTTCAATATGCCCTTCACCAACATGCAGTGTTTCCTTGATTGAATTAGCTCTCACACCAATATTTGCGTCTAGAGCCTTTGCATTGAGGGCTATCTGAAAACGGCTGTGGCACTGAACTTGCCTGTGAATGTGCAGTTGGTGGCATGTGAAACCCGCATGTGGAGCATTCGTTTGTGTGGGATGCTCTACCAGGTTCATTCCTAGATAATGCACTCAAAGGGCACTAAGCATAGAGTGTGAAAACTGAGTTTCCTTGAGAGCTGCTTGGAAGCCTGATGGTGTGTGAAGTTAGTGAGCTAAATGGAGTTGTTCTCCCACAAGAACCACTCGGCTGATCCTTCTTCAATATGCCCTTCACCAACATGCAGTGTTTCCTTGATTGAATTAGCTCTCACACCAATATTTGCGTCTAGAGCCTTTGCATTGAGGGCTATCTGAAAACGGCTGTGGCGCTGAAGTTGCCTGTGAATGTGGAGTTGGTGGCATGTGAAACCCGCATGTGGAGCATTCGTTTGTGTGGGATGCTCTACCAGGTTCATTCCTAGATAATGCACTCAAAGGGCACTAAGCATAGAGTGTAAAAACTGAGATTCCTTGAGAGCTGCTTGGAAGCCTGATGGTGTGTGAAGTTAGTGAGCCAAATGGAGTTGTTCTCCAACAGAATTAACTTTGCTGATCCTTCTTCAATATGCCCGTCACCAACATGCAGTGTTCCCTTGATTGAATAAGCTCTCACACCAATATTTGCGTCTAGAGCCTTTGCATTGAGGGGTATTGAAAACTGCTGTGGCGCTGAAGTTGCCTGTGAATGTGGAGTTGCTGGCATGTGAAACCCGCATGTGGAGCATTCGTTTGTGTGGGATGCTCTACCAGGTTCATTCCTAGATAATGCACTCAAAGGGCACTAAGCATAGAGTGTGAAAACTGAGTTTCCTTGAGAGCTGCTTGGAAGCCTGATGGTGTGTGAAGTTAGTGAGCCAAATGGAGTTGTTCTCCCACAAGAACCACTCGGCTGATCCTTCTTCAATATACCCTTCACCAACATGCAGTGTTTCCTTGATTGAATTAGCTCTCACACCAATATTAGTGTCTAGAGCCTTTGCATTGAGGGCTATCTGAAAATGGCTGTGGCGCTGAAGTTGCCTGTGAATGTGGAGTTGGTGGCATGTGAAACCCGCATGTGGAGCATTCGTTTGTGTGGGATCCTCGCCAAGTGTCATTTCAGTCCTAGGCACACAAAGGGCAGTAAGCATAGGGTGTGAAAACTGAGTTTCCTTGAGAGCTGCTTGGAAGCCTGATGGTGTGTGAAGTTAGTGAGCCAAATGGAGTTGTTCTCCCACAAGAACCACTCGGCTGATCCTTCTTCAATATACCCTTCACCAACATGCAGTGTTTCCTTGATTGAATTAGCTCTCACACCAATATTTGCGTCTAGAGCCTTTGCATTGAGGGCTATCTGAAAACGGCTGTGGCACTGAAGTTGCCTGTGAATGTGGAGTTGGTGGCATGTGAAACCCGCATGTGGAGCATTCGTTTTTGTGGGATGCTCTACCAGGTTCATTCCTAGATAATGCATTCAAAGGGCACTAAGCATAGAGTGTGAAAACTGAGTTTCCTTGAGAGCTGCTTGGAAGCCTGATGGTGTGTGAAGTTAGTGAGCCAAATGGAGTTGTTCTCCCACAGAATCCACTTTGCTGATCCTTCTTCAATATGCCCTTCACCAACATGCAGTGTTTCCTTGATTGAATTAGCTCTCACACCAATATTTGCGTCTAGAGCCTTTGCATTGAGGGCTATCTGAAAATGGCTGTGGCGCTGAAGTTGCCTGTGAATGTGGAGTTGGTGGCATGTGAAACCCGCATGTGGAGCATTCGTTTGTGTGGGATGCTCTACCAGGTTCATTCCTAGATAATGCACTCAAAGGGCACTAAGCATAGAGTGTGAAAACTGAGTTTCCTTGAGAGCTGCTTGGAAGCCTGATGGTGTGTGAAGTTAGTGAGCCAAATGGAGTTGTTCTCCCACAAGAACCACTCGGCTGATCCTTCTTCAATATGCCCTTCACCAACATGCAGTGTTTCCTTGATTGAATTAGCTCTAACACCAATATTTGCGTCTAGAGCCTTTGCATTGAGAGCTATCTGAAAACGGCTGTGGCGCTGAAGTTGCCTGTGAATGTGGAGTTGGTGGCATGTGAAACCCGCATGTGGAGCATTCGTTTGTGTGGGATCCTCGCCAAGTTTCATTTCAGTCCTAGGCACACAAAGGGCACTAAGCATAGGGTGTGAAAACTGAGTTTCCTTGAGAGCTGCTTGGAAGCCTGATGGTGTGTGAAGTTAGTGAGCCAAATGGAGTTGTTCTCCCACAAGAACCACTTTGCTGATCCTTCTTCAATATGCCCTTCACCAACATGCAGTGTTTCCTTGATTGAATTAGCTCTCATACCAATATTTGCTTCTAGAGCCTTTGCATTGAGGGCTATCTGAAAACGGCTGTGGCACTGAAGTTGCCTGTGAATGTGGAGTTGGTGGCATGTGAAACCCGCATGTGGAGCATTCATTTGTGTGGGATGCTCTACCAGGTTCATTCCTAGATAATGCACTCAAAGGGCACTAAGCATAGAGTGTGAAAACTGAGTTTCCTTGAGAGCTGCTTGGAAGCCTGATGGTGTGTGAAGTTAGTGAGCCAAATGGAGTTGTTCTCCCACAAGAACCACTCGGCTGATCCTTCTTCAATATGCCCTTCACCAACATGCAGTGTTTCCTTGATTGAATTAGCTCTCACACCAATATTTGCGTCTAGAGCCTTTGAATTGAGGGCTATCTGAAAACGGCTGTGGCGCTGAAGTTGCCTGTGAATGTGGAGTTGGTGGCATGTGAAACCCGCATGTGGAGCATTCGTTTGTGTGGGATGCTCTACCAGGTTCATTCCTAGATAATGCACTCAAAGGGCACTAAGCATAGAGTGTGAAAACTGAGTTTCCTTGAGAGCTGCTTGGAAGCCTGATGGTGTGTGAAGTTAGTGAGCCAAATGGAGTTGTTCTCCCACAAGATCCACTCGGCTGATCCTTCTTCAATATGCCCTTCACCAACATGCAGTGTTTCCTTGATTGAATTAGCTCTAACACCAATATTAGTGTCTACAGCCTCTGCATTGAGGGCTATCTGAAAATGGCTGTGGCGCTGAAGTTGCCTGTGAATGTGGAGTTGGTGGCATGTGAAAACCGCATGTGGAGCATTCGTTTGTGTGGGATCCTCGCCAAGTGTCATTTCAGGCCTAGGCAAACAAAGGGCAGTAAGCATAGGGTGTGAAAACTGAGTTTCCTTGAGAGCTGCTTGGAAGCCTGATGGTGTGTGAAGTTAGTGAGCCAAATGGTGTTGTTCTCCCACAAGAACCACTCGGCTGATCCTTCTTCAATATGCCCTTCACCAACATGCAGTGTTTCCTTGATTGAATTAGCTCTCACACCAATATTTGCGTCTAGAGCCTTTGCATTGAGGGCTATCTGAAAACGGCTGTGGCGCTGAAGTTGCCTGTGAATGTGGAGTTGGTGGCATGTGAAACCCGCATGTGGAGCATTCGTTTGTGTGGGATGCTCTACCAGGTTCATTCCTAGATAATGCACTCAAAGAGCACTAAGCATAGAGTGTGAAAACTGAGTTTCCTTGAGAGCTGCTTGGAAGCCTGATGGTGTGTGAAGTTAGTGAGCCAAATGGAGTTGTTCTCCCACAAGAGCCACTCGGCTGATCCTTCTTCAATATGCCCGTCACCAACATGCAGTGTTCCCTTGATTGAATAAGCTCTCACACCAATATTTGCGTCTAGAGCCTTTGCATTGAGGGGTATTGAAAACTGCTGTGGCGCTGAAGGTGCCTGTGAATGTGGAGTTGGTGGCATGTGAAACCCGCATGTGGAGCATTCGTTTGTGTGCGATGCTCTACCAGGTTCATTCCTAGATAATGCACTCAAAGGGCACTAAGCATAGAGTGTGAAAACTGAGTTTCCTTGAGAGCTGCTTGGAAGCCTGATGGTGTGTGAAGTTAGTGAGCCAAATGGAGTTGTTCTCCCACAAGAACCACTCGGCTGATCCTTCTTCAATATACCCTTCACCAACATGCAGTGTTTCCTTGATTGAATTAGCTCTCACACCAATATTTGCGTCTAGAGCCTTTGCATTGAGGGCTATCTGAAAACGGCTGTGGCGCTGAAGTTGCCTGTGAATGTGGAGTTGGTGGCATGTGAAACCCGCATGTGGAGCATTCGTTTGTGTGGGATCCTCGCCAAGTTTCATTTCAGTCCTAGGCACACAAAACGCACTAAGCATAGGGTGTGAAAACTGAGTTTCCTTGAGAGCTGCTTGGAAGCCTGATGGTGTGTGAAGTTAGTGAGCCAAATGGAGTTGTTCTCCCACAAGAACCACTTTGCTGATCCTTCTTCAATATGCCCTTCACCAACATGCAGTGTTTCCTTGATTGAATTAGCTCTCATACCAATATTTGCTTCTAGAGCCTTTGCATTGAGGGCTATCTGAAAATGGCTGTGGCGCTGAAGTTGCCTGTGAATGTGGAGTTGGTGGCATGTGAAACCCGCATGTAAAGCATTCATTTGTGTCGGATGCTCTAACAGGTTCATTCCTAGATAATGCACTCAAAGGGCACTAAGCATAGAGTGTGAAAACTGAGTTTCCTTGAGAGCTGCTTGGAAGCCTGATGGTGTGTGAAGTTAGTGGGCCAAACGGAGTTGTTCTCCCACAAGAACCACTCGGCTGATCCTTCTTCAATATGCCCTTCACCAACATGCAGTGTTTCCTTGATTGAATTAGCTCTCACACCAATATTTGCGTCTAGAGCCTTTGAATTGAGGGCTATCTGAAAACGGCTGTGGCGCTGAAGTTGCCTGTGAATGTGGAGTTGGTGGCATGTGAAACCCGCATGTGGAGCATTCGTTTGTGTGGGATGCTCTACCAGGTTCATTCCTAGATAATGCACTCAAAGGGCACTAAGCATAGAGTGTAAAAACTGAGATTCCTTGAGAGCTGCTTGGAAGCCTGATGGTGTGTGAAGTTAGTGAGCCAAATGGAGTTGTTCTCCCACAGAATTAACTTTGCTGATCCTTCTTCAATATGCCCTTCACCAACATGCAGTGTTTCCTTGATTGAATTAGCACTCACACCAATATTTGCGTCTAGAGCCTTTGCATTGAGAGCTATCTGAAAACGGCTGTGGCGCTGAAGTTGCCTGTGAATGTGGAGTTGGTGGCATGTGAAACCCGCATGTGGAGCATTCGTTTGTGTGGGATCCTCGCCAAGTTTCATTTCAGTCCTAGGCACACAAAGGGCAGTAAGCATAGGGTGTGAAAACTGAGTTTCCTTGAGAGCTGCTTGGAAGCCTGATGGTGTGTGAAGTTAGTGAGCCAAATGGTGTTGTTCTCCCACAAGAACCACTCAGCTGATCCTTCTTCAATATGCCCTTCACCAACATGCAGTGTTTCCTTGATTGAATTAGCTCTCACACCAATATTTGCGTCTAGAGCCTTTGCATTGAGGGCTATCTGAAAACGGCTGTGGCGCTGAACTTGCCTGTGAATGTGCAGTTGGTGGCATGTGAAACCCGCATGTGGAGCATTCGTTTGTGTGGGATGCTCTACCAGGTTCATTCCTAGATAATGCACTCAAAGAGCACTAAGCATAGAGTGTGAAAACTGAGTTTCCTTGAGAGCTGCTTGGAAGCCTGATGGTGTGTGAAGTTAGTGGGCCAAATGGAGTTGTTCTCCCACAAGAACCACTCGGCTGATCCTTCTTCAATATGCCCTTCACCAACATGCAGTGTTTCCTTGATTGAATTAGCTCTCACACCAATATTTGCGTCTAGAGCCTTTGAATTGAGGGCTATCTGAAAACGGCTGTGGCGCTGAAGTTGCCTGTGAATGTGGAGTTGGTGGCATGTGAAACCCGCATGTGGAGCATTCGTTTGTGTGGGATGCTCTACCAGGTTCATTCCTAGATAATGCACTCAAAGGGCACTAAGCATAGAGTGTGAAAACTGAGTTTCCTTGAGAGCTGCTTGGAAGCCTGATGGTGTGTGAAGTTAGTGAGCCAAATGGAGTTGTTCTCCCACAAGATCCACTCGGCTGATCCTTCTTCCATATGCCCTTCACCAACATGCATTGTTTCCTTGATTGAATTAGCTCTAACACCAATATTAGTGTCTAGAGCCTTTGCATTGAGGGCTATCTGAAAATGGCTGTGGCGCTGAAGTTGCCTGTGAATGTGGAGTTGGTGGCATGTGAAACCCGCATGTGGAGCATTCGTTTGTGTGGGATCCTCGCCAAGTGTCATTTCAGTCCTAGGCACACAAAAGGCAGTAAGCATAGGGTGTGAAAACTGAGTTTCCTTGAGAGCTGCTTGGAAGCCTGATGGTGTGTGAAGTTAGTGAGCCAAATGGTGTTGTTCTCCCACAAGAACCACTCGGCTGATCCTTCTTCAATATGCCCTTCACCAACATGCAGTGTTTCCTTGATTGAATTAGCTCTCACACCAATATTTGCGTCTAGAGCCTTTGCATTGAGGGCAGTCTGAAAATGGCTGTGGCGCTGAACTTGCCTGTGAATGTGCAGTTGGTGGCATGTGAAACCCGCATGTGGAGCATTCGTTTGTGTGGGATGCTCTACCAGGTTCATTCCTAGATAATGCACTCAAAGAGCACTAAGCATAGAGTGTGAAAACTGAGTTTCCTTGAGAGCTGCTTGGAAGCCTGATGGTGTGTGAAGTTAGTGAGCTAAATGGAGTTGTTCTCCCACAAGAACCACTCGGCTGATCCTTCTTCAATATGCCCTTCACCAACATGCAGTGTTTCCTTGATTGAATTAGCTCTCACACCAATATTTGCGTCTAGAGCCTTTGCATTGAGGGCTATCTGAAAACGGCTGTGGCGCTGAAGTTGCCTGTGAATGTGGAGTTGGTGGCATGTGAAACCCGCATGTGGAGCATTCGTTTGTGTGGGATGCTCTACCAGGTTCATTCCTAGATAATGCACTCAAAGGGCACTAAGCATAGAGTGTAAAAACTGAGATTCCTTGAGAGCTGCTTGGAAGCCTGATGGTGTGTGAAGTTAGTGAGCCAAATGGAGTTGTTCTCCAACAGAATTAACTTTGCTGATCCTTCTTCAATATGCCCTTCACCAACATGCAGTGTTTCCTTGATTGAATTAGCTCTCACACCAATATTTGCGTCTAGAGCCTTTGCATTGGGAGCTATCTGAAAACGGCTGTGGCGCTGAAGTTGCCTGTGAAGGTGGAGTTGGTGGCATGTGAAACCCGCATGTGGAGCATTCGTTTGGGTGGGATCCTCGCCAAGTTTCATTTCAGTCCTAGGCACACAAAGGGCACTAAGCATAGGGTGTGAAAACTGAGTTTCCTTGAGAGCTGCTTGGAAGCCTGATGGTGTGTGAAGTTAGTGAGCCAAATGGTGTTGTTCTCCCACAAGAACCACTCGGCTGATCCTTCTTCAATATGCCCTTCACCAACATGCAGTGTTTCCTTGATTGAATTAGCTCTCACACCAATATTTGCGTCTAGAGCCTTTGCATTGAGGGCTATCTGAAAACGGCTGTGGCGCTGAACTTGCCTGTGAATGTGCAGTTGGTGGCATGTGAAACCCGCATGTGGAGCATTCGTTTGTGTGGGATGCTCTACCAGGTTCATTCCTAGATAATGCACTCAAAGAGCACTAAGCATAGAGTGTGAAAACTGAGTTTCCTTGAGAGCTGCTTGGAAGCCTGATGGTGTGTGAAGTTAGTGAGCCAAATGGAGTTGTTCTCCCACAGAATCCACTTTGCTGATCCTTCTTCAATATGCCCTTCACCAACATGCAGTGTTTCCTTGATTGAATTAGCTCTCACACCAATATTTGCGTCTAGAGCCTTTGCATTGAGGGCTATCTGAAAATGGCTGTGGCGCTGAAGTTGCCTGTGAATGTGGAGTTGGTGGCATGTGAAACCCGCATGTGGAGCATTCGTTTGTGTGGGATCCTCTACCAGGTTCATTCCTAGATAATGCACTCAAAGGGCACTAAGCATAGAGTGTGAAAACTGAGTTTCCTTGAGAGCTGCTTGGAAGCCTGATGGTGTGTGAAGTTAGTGAGTCAAATGGACTTGTTCTCCCACAAGAACCACTCGGCTGATCCTTCTTCAATATGCCCTTCACCAACATGCAGTGTTTCCTTGATTGAATTAGCTCTCACACAAATATTTGTGTCTAGAGCCTTTGCATTGAGGGCTATCTGAAAACGGCTGTGGCGCTGAAGTTGCCTGTGAATGTGGAGTTGGTGGCATGTGAAACCCGCATGTGGAGCATTCGTTTGTGTGGGATGCTCTACCAGGTTCATTCCTAGATAATGCACTCAAAGGACACTAAGCATAGAGTGTGAAAACTGAGTTTCCTTGAGAGCTGCTTGGAAGCCTGATGGTGTGTGAAGTTAGTGAGCCAAATGGAGTTGTTCTCCCACAAGAACCACTCGGCTGATCCTTCTTCAATATGCCCGTCACCAACATGCAGTGTTCCCTTGATTGAATAAGCTCTCACACCAATATTTGCGTCTAGAGCCTTTGCATTGAGGGGTATTGAAAACTGCTGTGGCGCTGAAGGTGCCTGTGAATGTGGAGTTGGTGGCATGTGAAACCCGCATGTGGAGCATTCGTTTGTGTGGGATGCTCTACCAGGTTGATTCCTAGATAATGCACTCAAAGGGCACTAAGCATAGAGTGTGAAAACTGAGTTTCCTTGAGAGCTGCTTGGAAGCCTGATGGTGTGTGAAGTTAGTGAGCCAAATGGAGTTGTTCTCCCACAAGAACCACTCGGCTGATCCTTCTTCAATATACCCTTCACCAACATGCAGTGTTTCCTTGATTGAATTAGCTCTCACACCAATATTTGCGTCTAGAGCCTTTGCATTGAGGGCTATCTGAAAACGGCTGTGGCACTGAAGTTGCCTGTGAATGTGGAGTTGGTGGCATGTGAAACCCGCATGTGGAGCATTCGTTTGTGTGGGATCCTCGCCAAGTTTCATTTCAGTCCTAGGCACACAAAGCGCACTAAGCATAGGGTGTGAAAACTGAGTTTCCTTGAGAGCTGCTTGGAAGCCTGATGGTGTGTGAAGTTAGTGAGCCAAATGGAGTTGTGCTCCCACAAGAACCACTTTGCTGATCCTTCTTCAATATGCCCTTCACCAACATGCAGTGTTTCCTTGATTGAATTAGCTCTCATACCAATATTTGCTTCTAGAGCCTTTGCATTGAGGGCTATCTGAAAATGGCTGTGGCGCTGAAGTTGCCTGTGAATGTGGAGTTGGTGGCATGTGAAACCCGCATGTGGAGCATTCGTTTGTGTGGGATGCTCTACCAGGTTCATTCCTAGATAATGCACTCAAAGGGCACTAAGCATAGAGTGTGAAAACTGAGTTTCCTTGAGAGCTGCTTGGAAGCCTGATGGTGTGTGAAGTTAGTGAGCCAAATGGAGTTGTTCTCCCACAAGATCCACTCGGCTGATCCTTCTTCCATATGCCCTTCACCAACATGCAGTGTTTCCTTGATTGAATTAGCTCTAACACCAATATTAGTGTCTAGAGCCTTTGCATTGAGGGCTATCTGAAAATGGCTGTGGCGCTGAAGTTGCCTGTGAATGTGGAGTTGGTGGCATGTGAAACCCGCATGTGGAGCATTCGTTTGTGTGGGATCCTCGCCAAGTGTCATTTCAGTCCTAGACACACAAAAGGCAGTAAGCATAGGGTGTGAAAACTGAGTTTCCTTGAGAGCTGCTTGGAAGCCTGATGGTGTGTGAAGTTAGTGAGCCAAATGGTGTTGTTCTCCCACAAGAACCACTCGGCTGATCCTTCTTCAATATGCCCTTCACCAACATGCAGTGTTTCCTTGATTGAATTAGCTCTCACACCAATATTTGCGTCTAGAGCCTTTGCATTGAGGGCTATCTGAAAACGGCTGTGGCGCTGAACTTGCCTGTGAATGTGCAGTTGGTGGCATGTGAAACCCGCATGTGGAGCATTCGTTTGTGTGGGATGCTCTACCAGGTTCATTCCTAGATAATGCACTCAAAGAGCACTAAGCATAGAGTGTGAAAACTGAGTTTCCTTGAGAGCTGCTTGGAAGCCTGATGGTGTGTGAAGTTAGTGAGCTAAATGGAGTTGTTCTCCCACAAGAACCACTCGGCTGATCCTTCTTCAATATGCCCTTCACCAACATGCAGTGTTTCCTTGATTGAATTAGCTCTCACACCAATATTTGCGTCTAGAGCCTTTGCATTGAGGGCTATCTGAAAACGGCTGTGGCGCTGAAGTTGCCTGTGAATGTGGAGTTGGTGGCATGTGAAACCCGCATGTGGAGCATTCGTTTGTGTGGGATGCTCTACCAGGTTCATTCCTAGATAATGCACTCAAAGGGCACTAAGCATAGAGTGTGAAAACTGAGTTTCCTTGAGAGCTGCTTGGAAGCCTGATGGTGTGTGAAGTTAGTGAGCCAAATGGAGTTGTTCTCCCACAAGATCCACTCGGCTGATCCTTCTTCCATATGCCCTTCACCAACATGCATTGTTTCCTTGATTGAATTAGCTCTAACACCAATATTAGTGTCTAGAGCCTTTGCATTGAGGGCTATCTGAAAATGGCTGTGGCGCTGAAGTTGCCTGTGAATGTGGAGTTGGTGGCATGTGAAACCCGCATGTGGAGCATTTGTTTGTGTGGGATCCTCGCCAAGTGTCATTTCAGTCCTAGGCACACAAAAGGCAGTAAGCATAGGGTGTGAAAACTGAGTTTCCTTGAGAGCTGCTTGGAAGCCTGATGGTGTGTGAAGTTAGTGAGCCAAATGGTGTTGTTCTCCCACAAGAACCACTCGGCTGATCCTTCTTCAATATGCCCTTCACCAACATGCAGTGTTTCCTTGATTGAATTAGCTCTCACACCAATATTTGCGTCTAGAGCCTTTGCATTGAGGGCAGTCTGAAAACGGCTGTGGCGCTGAACTTGCCTGTGAATGTGCAGTTGGTGGCATGTGAAACCCGCATGTGGAGCATTCGTTTGTGTGGGATGCTCTACCAGGTTCATTCCTAGATAATGCACTCAAAGAGCACTAAGCATAGAGTGTGAAAACTGAGTTTCCTTGAGAGCTGCTTGGAAGCCTGATGGTGTGTGAAGTTAGTGAGCTAAATGGAGTTGTTCTCCCACAAGAACCACTCGGCTGATCCTTCTTCAATATGCCCTTCACCAACATGCAGTGTTTCCTTGATTGAATTAGCTCTCACACCAATATTTGCGTCTAGAGCCTTTGCATTGAGGGCTATCTGAAAACGGCTGTGGCGCTGAAGTTGCCTGTGAATGTGGAGTTGGTGGCATGTGAAACCCGCATGTGGAGCATTCGTTTGTGTGGGATGCTCTACCAGGTTCATTCCTAGATAATGCACTCAAAGGGCACTAAGCATAGAGTGTAAAAACTGAGATTCCTTGAGAGCTGCTTGGAAGCCTGATGGTGTGTGAAGTTAGTGAGCCAAATGGAGTTGTTCTCCAACAGAATTAACTTTGCTGATCCTTCTTCAATATGCCCTTCACCAACATGCAGTGTTTCCTTGATTGAATTAGCTCTCACACCAATATTTGCGTCTAGAGCCTTTGCATTGGGAGCTATCTGAAAACGGCTGTGGCGCTGAAGTTGCCTGTGAAGGTGGAGTTGGTGGCATGTGAAACCCGCATGTGGAGCATTCGTTTGGGTGGGATCCTCGCCAAGTTTCATTTCAGTCCTAGGCACACAAAGGGCACTAAGCATAGGGTGTGAAAACTGAGTTTCCTTGAGAGCTGCTTGGAAGCCTGATGGTGTGTGAAGTTAGTGAGCCAAATGGTGTTGTTCTCCCACAAGAACCACTCGGCTGATCCTTCTTCAATATGCCCTTCACCAACATGCAGTGTTTCCTTGATTGAATTAGCTCTCACACCAATATTTGCGTCTAGAGCCTTTGCATTGAGGGCTATCTGAAAACGGCTGTGGCGCTGAACTTGCCTGTGAATGTGCAGTTGGTGGCATGTGAAACCCGCATGTGGAGCATTCGTTTGTGTGGGATGCTCTACCAGGTTCATTCCTAGATAATGCACTCAAAGAGCACTAAGCATAGAGTGTGAAAACTGAGTTTCCTTGAGAGCTGCTTGGAAGCCTGATGGTGTGTGAAGTTAGTGAGCCAAATGGAGTTGTTCTCCCACAAGAACCACTCGGCTGATCCTTCTTCAATATACCCTTCACCAACATGCAGTGTTTCCTTGATTGAATTAGCTCTCACACCAATATTTGCGTCTAGAGCCTTTGCATTGAGGGCTATCTGAAAACGGCTGTGGCACTGAAGTTGCCTGTGAATGTGGAGTTGGTGGCATGTGAAACCCGCATGTGGAGCATTCGTTTGTGTGGGATCCTCGCCAAGTTTCATTTCAGTCCTAGGCACACAAAGCGCACTAAGCATAGGGTGTGAAAACTGAGTTTCCTTGAGAGCTGCTTGGAAGCCTGATGGTGTGTGAAGTTAGTGAGCCAAATGGAGTTGTGCTCCCACAAGAACCACTTTGCTGATCCTTCTTCAATATGCCCTTCACCAACATGCAGTGTTTCCTTGATTGAATTAGCTCTCATACCAATATTTGCTTCTAGAGCCTTTGCATTGAGGGCTATCTGAAAATGGCTGTGGCGCTGAAGTTGCCTGTGAATGTGGAGTTGGTGGCATGTGAAACCCGCATGTGGAGCATTCGTTTGTGTGGGATGCTCTACCAGGTTCATTCCTAGATAATGCACTCAAAGGGCACTAAGCATAGAGTGTGAAAACTGAGTTTCCTTGAGAGCTGCTTGGAAGCCTGATGGTGTGTGAAGTTAGTGAGCCAAATGGAGTTGTTCTCCCACAAGATCCACTCGGCTGATCCTTCTTCCATATGCCCTTCACCAACATGCAGTGTTTCCTTGATTGAATTAGCTCTAACACCAATATTAGTGTCTAGAGCCTTTGCATTGAGGGCTATCTGAAAATGGCTGTGGCGCTGAAGTTGCCTGTGAATGTGGAGTTGGTGGCATGTGAAACCCGCATGTGGAGCATTCGTTTGTGTGGGATCCTCGCCACGTGTCATTTCAGTCCTAGGCACACAAAAGGCAGTAAGCATAGGGTGTGAAAACTGAGTTTCCTTGAGAGCTGCTTGGAAGCCTGATGGTGTGTGAAGTTAGTGAGCCAAATGGTGTTGTTCTCCCACAAGAACCACTCGGCTGATCCTTCTTCAATATGCCCTTCACCAACATGCAGTGTTTCCTTGATTGAATTAGCTCTCACACCAATATTTGCGTCTAGAGCCTTTGCATTGAGGGCTATCTGAAAACGGCTGTGGCGCTGAACTTGCCTGTGAATGTGCAGTTGGTGGCATGTGAAACCCGCATGTGGAGCATTCGTTTGTGTGGGATGCTCTACCAGGTTCATTCCTAGATAATGCACTCAAAGAGCACTAAGCATAGAGTGTGAAAACTGAGTTTCCTTGAGAGCTGCTTGGAAGCCTGATGGTGTGTGAAGTTAGTGAGCTAAATGGAGTTGTTCTCCCACAAGAACCACTCGGCTGATCCTTCTTCAATATGCCCTTCACCAACATGCAGTGTTTCCTTGATTGAATTAGCTCTCACACCAATATTTGCGTCTAGAGCCTTTGCATTGAGGGCTATCTGAAAACGGCTGTGGCGCTGAAGTTGCCTGTGAATGTGGAGTTGGTGGCATGTGAAACCCGCATGTGGAGCATTCGTTTGTGTGGGATGCTCTACCAGGTTCATTCCTAGATAATGCACTCAAAGGGCACTAAGCATAGAGTGTAAAAACTGAGATTCCTTGAGAGCTGCTTGGAAGCCTGATGGTGTGTGAAGTTAGTGAGCCAAATGGAGTTGTTCTCCCACAGAATCCACTTTGCTGATCCTTCTTCAATATGCCCTTCACCAACATGCAGTGTTTCCTTGATTGAATTAGCTCTCACACCAATATTTGCGTCTAGAGCCTTTGCATTGAGAGCTATCTGAAAACGGCTGTGGCGCTGAAGTTGCCTGTGAATGTGGAGTTGGTGGCATGTGAAACCCGCATGTGGAGCATTCGTTTGTGTGGGATCCTCGCCAAGTTTCATTTCAGTCCTAGGCACACAAAGGGCACTAAGCATAGGGTGTGAAAACTGAGTTTCCTTGAGAGCTGCTTGGAAGCCTGCTGGTGTGTGAAGTTAGTGAGCCAAATGGAGTTGTTTTCCCACAAGAACCACTTTGCTGATCCTTCTTCAATATGCCCTTCACCAACATGCAGTGTTTCCTTGATTGAATTAGCTCTCATACCAATATTTGCTTCTAGAGCCTTTGCATTGAAGGCTATCTGAAAACGGCTGTGGCGCTGAAGTTGCCTGTGAATGTGGAGTTGGTGGCATGTGAAACCCGCATGTGGAGCATTCATTTGTGTCGGATGCTCTACCAGGTTCATTCCTAGATAATGCACTCAAAGGGCACTAAGCATAGAGTGTGAAAACTGAGTTTCCTTGAGAGCTGCTTGGAAGCCTGATGGTGTGTGAAGTTAGTGAGCCAAATGGAGTTGTTCTCCACAAGATCCACTCGGCTTATCCTTCTTCAATATGCCTTCACCAACATGCATTGTTTCCTTGATTGAATTAGCTCTAACACAATATAGTGTCTAGAGCCTTTGCATTGAGGGCTATCTGAAAATGGCTGTGGCGCTGAAGTTGCCTGTGAATGTGGAGTTGGTGGCATGTGAAACCCGCATGTGGAGCATTCGTTTGTGTGGGATCCTCGCCAAGTGTCATTTCAATCCTAGGCACACAAAGGGCAGTAAGCATAGGGTGTGAAAACTGAGTTTCCTTGAGAGCTGCTTGGAAGCCTGATGGTGTGTGAAGTTAGTGAGCCAAATGGTGTTGTTCTCCCACAAGAACCACTCGGCTGATCCTTCTTCAATATGCCCTTCACCAACATGCAGTGTTTCCTTGATTGAATTAGCTCTCACACCAATATTTGCGTCTAGAGCCTTTGCATTGAGGGCTATCTGAAAACGAGTGTGGCGCTGAAGTTGCCTGTGAATGTGGAGTTGGTGGCATGTGAAACCCGCATGTGGAGCATTCGTTTGTGTGGATGCTCTACCAGGTTCATTCCTAGATAATGCACTCAAAGGGCACTAAGCATAGAGTGTAAAAACTGAGATTCCTTGAGAGCTGCTTGGAAGCCTGATGGTGTGTGAAGTTAGTGAGCCAAATGGAGTTGTTCTCCCACAGAATCCACTTTGCTGATCCTTCTTCAATATGCCCTTCACCAACATGCAGTGTTTCCTTGATTGAATTAGCTCTCACACCAATATTTGTGTCTAGAGCCTTTGCATTGAGAGCTATCTGAAAACGGCTGTGGCGCTGAAGTTGCCTGTGAATGTGGAGTTGGTGGCATGTGAAACCCGCATGTGGAGCATTCGTTTGTGTGGGATCCTCGCCAAGTTTCATTTCAGTCCTAGGCACACAAAGGGCACTAAGCATAGGGTGTAAAAACTGAGTTTCCTTGAGAGCTGCTTGGAAGCCTGCTGGTGTGTGAAGTTAGTGAGCCAAATGGAGTTGTTTTCCCACAAGAACCACTTTGCTGATCCTTCTTCAATATGCCCTTCACCAACATGCAGTGTTTCCTTGATTGAATTAGCTCTCATACCAATATTTGCTTCTAGAGCCTTTGCATTGAAGGCTATCTGAAAACGGCTGTGGCGCTGAAGTTGCCTGTGAATGTGGAGTTGGTGGCATGTGAAACCCGCATGTGGAGCATTCATTTGTGTCGGATGCTCTACCAGGTTCATTCCTAGATAATGCACTCAAACGGCACTAAGCATAGAGTGTGAAAACTGAGTTTCCTTGAGAGCTGCTTGGAAGCCTGATGGTGTGTGAAGTTAGTGAGCCAAATGGAGTTGTTCTCCCACAAGATCCACTCGGCTTATCCTTCTTCAATATGCCCTTCACCAACATGCATTGTTTCCTTGATTGAATTAGCTCTAACACCAATATTAGTGTCTAGAGCCTCTGCATTGAGGGCTATCTGAAAATGGCTGTGGCGCTGAAGTTGCCTGTGAATGTGGAGTTGGTGGCATGTGAAACCCGCATGTGGAGCATTCGTTTGTGTGGGATCCTCGCCAAGTGTCATTTCAATCCTAGGCACACAAAGGGCAGTAAGCATAGGGTGTGAAAACTGAGTTTCCTTGAGAGCTGCTTGGAAGCCTGATGGTGTGTGAAGTTAGTGAGCCAAATGGTGTTGTTCTCCCACAAGAACCACTCGGCTGATCCTTCTTCAATATGCCCTTCACCAACATGCAGTGTTTCCTTGATTGAATTAGCTCTCACACCAATATTTGCGTCTAGAGCCTTTGCATTGAGGGCTATCTGAAAACGGCTGTGGCACTGAAGTTGCCTGTGAATGTGGAGTTGGTGGCATGTGAAACCCGCATGTGGAGCATTCGTTTGTGTGGGATGCTCTACCAGGTTCATTCCTAGATGATGCACTCAAAGAGCACTAAGCATAGAGTGTAAAAACTGAGATTCCTTGAGAGCTGCTTGGAAGCCTGATGGTGTGTGAAGTTAGTGAGCCAAATGGAGTTGTTCTCCCACAAGATCCACTCGGCTGATCCTTCTTCAATATGCCCTTCACCAACATGCAGTGTTTCCTTGATTGAATTAGCTCTCACACCAATATTTGCGTCTAGAGCCTTTGCATTGAGGGCTATCTGAAAACGGCTGTGGCGCTGAAGTTGCTTGTGAATGTGGAGTTGGTGGCATGTGAAACCCGCATGTGGAGCATTCGTTTGTGTGGGATGCTCTACCAGGTTCATTCCTAGATAATGCACTCAAAGGGCACTAAGCATAGAGTGTGAAAACTGAGTTTCCTTGAGAGCTGCTTGGAAGCCTGATGGTGTGTGAAGTTAGTGAGCCAAATGGAGTTGTTCTGCCACAAGAACCACTCGGCTGATCCTTCTTCAATATGCCCTTCACCAACATGCAGTGTTTCCTTGATTGAATTAGCTCTCACACCAATATTTGCGTCTAGAGCCTTTGCATTGAGGGCTATCTGAAAACGGCTGTGGCGCTGAAGTTGCCTGTGAATGTGGAGTTGGTGGCATGTGAAACCCGCATGTGGAGCATTCGTTTGTGTGGGATGCTCTACCAGGTTCATTCCTAGATAATGCACTCAAAGGGCACTAAGCATAGAGTGTAAAAACTGAGATTCCTTGAGAGCTGCTTGGAAGCCTGATGGTGTGTGAAGTTAGTGAGCCAAATGGAGTTGTTCTCCCACAGAATCCACTTTGCTGATCCTTCTTCAATATGCCCTTCACCAACATGCAGTGTTTCCTTGATTGAATTAGCTCTCACACCAATATTTGCGTCTAGAGCCTTTGCATTGAGAGCTATCTGAAAACGGCTGTGGCGCTGAAGTTGCCTGTGAATGTGGAGTTGGTGGCATGTGAAACCCGCATGTGGAGCATTCGTTTGTGTGGGATCCTCGCCAAGTTTCATTTCAGTCCTAGGCACACAAAGGGCACTAAGCATAGGGTGTGAAAACTGAGTTGTCTTGAGAGCTGCTTGGAAGCCTGCTGGTGTGTGAAGTTAGTGAGCCAAATGGAGTTGTTTTCCACAAGAACCACTTTGCTGATCCTTCTTCAATATGCCCTTCACCAACATGCAGTGTTTCCTTGATTGAATTAGCTCTCATACCAATATTTGCTTCTAGAGCCTTTGCATTGAAGGCTATCTGAAAACGGCTGTGGCGCTGAAGTTGCCTGTGAATGTGGAGTTGGTGGCATGTGAAACCCGCATGTGGAGCATTCATTTGTGTCGGATGCTCTACCAGGTTCATTCCTAGATAATGCACTCAAAGGGCACTAAGCATAGAGTGTGAAAACTGAGTTTCCTTGAGAGCTGCTTGGAAGCCTGATGGTGTGTGAAGTTAGTGAGCCAAATGGAGTTGTTCTCCCACAAGATCCACTCGGCTTATCCTTCTTCAATATGCCCTTCACCAACATGCATTATTTCCTTGATTGAATTAGCTCTAACACCAATATTAGTGTCTAGAGCCTCTGCATTGAGGGCTATCTGAAAATGGCTGTGGCGCTGAAGTTGCCTGTGAATGTGGAGTTGGTGGCATGTGAAACCCGCATGTGGAGCATTCGTTTGTGTGGGATCCTCGCCAAGTGTCATTTCAATCTTAGGCACACAAAGGGCAGTAAGCATAGGGTGTGAAAACTGAGTTTCCTTGAGAGCTGCTTGGAAGCCTGATGGTGTGTGAAGTTAGTGAGCCAAATGGTGTTGTTCTCCCACAAGAACCACTCGGCTGATCCTTCTTCAATATGCCCTTCACCAACATGCAGTGTTTCCTTGATTGAATTAGCTCTCACACCAATATTTGCGTCTAGAGCCTTTGCATTGAGGGCTATCTGAAAACGGCTGTGGCGCTGAAGTTGCCTGTGAATGTGGAGTTGGTGGCATGTGAAACCCGCATGTGGAGCATTCGTTTGTGTGGGATGCTCTACCAGGTTCATTCCTAGATGATGCACTCAAAGAGCACTAAGCATAGAGTGTAAAAACTGAGATTCCTTGAGAGCTGCTTGGAAGCCTGATGGTGTGTGAAGTTAGTGAGCCAAATGGAGTTGTTCTCCCACAAGATCCACTCGGGTGATCCTTCTTCAATATGCCCTTCACCAACATGCAGTGTTTCCTTGATTGAATTAGCTCTCACACCAATATTTGCGTCTAGAGCCTTTGCATTGAGGGCTATCTGAAAACGGCTGTGGCGCTGAAGTTGCTTGTGAATGTGGAGTTGGTGGCATGTGAAACCCGCATGTGGAGCATTCGTTTGTGTGGGATGCTCTACCAGGTTCATTCCTAGATAATGCACTCAAAGGGCACTAAGCATAGAGTGTGAAAACTGAGTTTCCTTGAGAGCTGCTTGGAAGCCTGATGGTGTGTGAAGTTAGTGAGCCAAATGGAGTTGTTCTGCCACAAGAACCACTCGGCTGATCCTTCTTCAATATGCCCTTCACCAACATGCAGTGTTTAATTGATTGAATTAGCTCTCACACCAATATTTGCGTCTAGAGCCTTTGCATTGAGGGCTATCTGAAAACGGCTGTGGCGCTGAAGTTGCCTGTGAATGTGGAGTTGGTGGCATGTGAAACCCGCATGTGGAGCATTCGTTTGTGTGGGATGCTCACCAAGGTTCATTTCAGTCCTAGGCATACAAAGGGTACTAAGCATAGAGTGTGAAAACTGAGTTTCCTTGAGAGCTGCTTGGAAGCCTGATGGTGTGTGAAGTTAGTGAGCCAAATGGAGTTGTTGTTCCTCAAGAACCACTCGGCTGATCCTTCTTCAATATGCCCTTCACCAACATGCAGTGTTTCCTTGATTGAATTAGCTCTCACACCAATATTTGCGTCTAGAGCCTTTGCATTGAGGGCTATCTGAAAACGGCTGTGGCGCTGAAGTTGCCTGTGAATGTGGAGTTGGTGGCATGTGAAACCCGCATGTGGAGCATTCGTTTGTGTGGGATGCTCACCAAGGTTCATTTCAGTCCTAGGCACTCAAAGGGCACTAAGCATAGAGTGTGAAAACTGAGTTTCATTGAGAGCTGCTTGGAAGCCTGATGGTGTGTGAAGTTAGTGAGCCAAATGGAGTTGTTCTCCAACAAGAACCACTCGGCTGATCCTTCTTCAATATGCCCTTCACCAACATGCAGTGTTTCCTTGATTGAATTAGCTCTCACACCAATATTTGCGTCTAGAGCCTTTGCATTGAGGGCTATCTGAAAACGGCTGTGGCGCTGAAGTTGCCTGTGAATGTGGAGTTGGTGGCATGTGAAACCCGCATGTGGAGCATTCGTTTGTGTGGGATGCTCTACCAGGTTCATTCCTAGATAATGCACTCAAAGGGCACTAAGCATAGAGTGTAAAAACTGAGTTTCCTTGAGAGCTGCTTGGAAGCCTGATGGTGTGTGAAGTTAGTGAGCCAAATGGAGTTGTTCTCCCACAAGATCCACCCGGCTGATCCTTCTTCAATATGCCCTTCACCAACATGCAGTGTTTCCTTGATTGAATTAGCTCTAACACCAATATTAGTGTCTAGAGCCTCTGCATTGAGGGCTATCTGAAAATGGCTGTGGCGCTGAAGTTGCCTGTGAATGTGGAGTTGGTGGCATGTGAAACCCGCATGTGGAGCATTCGTTTGTGTGGGATGCTCACCAAGGTTCATTTCATTCCTAGGCATACAAAGGGCACTAAGCATAGAGTGTGAAAACTGAGTTTCCTTGAGAGCTGCTTGGAAGCCTGATGGTGTGTGAAGTTAGTGAGCCAAATGGAGTTGTTCTCCCACAAGAACCACTCGGCTGATCCTTCTTCAATATGCCCTTCACCAACATGCAGTGTTTCCTTCATTGAATTAGCTCTCACACCAATATTTGCGTCTAGAGCCTTTGCATTGAGAACTATCTGAAAACGGCTGTGGCGCTGAAGTTGCCTGTGAATGTGGAGTTGGTGGCATGTGAAACCCGCATGTGGAGCATTCGTTTGTGTGGGATGCTCTACCAGGTTCATTCCTAGATAATGCACTCAAAGGGCACTAAGCATAGAGTGTAAAAACTGAGTTTCCTTGAGAGCTGCTTGGAAGCCTGATGGTGTGTCAAGTTAGTGAGCCAAATGGAGTTGTTCTCCCACAGAATCCACTTTGCTGATCCTTCTTCAATATGCCCTTCACCAACATGCAGTGTTTCCTTTATTGAATTAGCTCTCACACAAATATTTGCGTCTAGAGCCTTTGCATTGAGGGCTATCTGAAAACGGCTGTGGCGCTGAAGTTGCCTGTGAATGTGGAGTTGGTGGCATGTGAAACCCGCATGTGGAGCATTCGTTTGTGTGGGATGCTCTACCAGGTTCATTCCTAGATAATGCACTCAAAGGGCACTAAGCATAGAGTGTGAAAACTGAGTTTCCTTGAGAGCTGCTTGGAAGCCTGATGGTGTGTGAAGTTAGTGAGCCAAATGGAGTTGTTCTGCCACAAGAACCACTAGGCTGATCCTTCTTCAATATGCCCTTCACCAACATGCAGTGTTTCCTTGATTGAATTAGCTCTCACACCAATATTTGCGTCTAGAGCCTTTGCATTGAGAACTATATGAAAATGGCTGTGGCGCTGAAGTTGCCTGTGAATGTGGAGTTGGTGGCATGTGAAACCCGCATGTGGAGCATTCGTTTGTGTGGGATGCTCTACCAGGTTCATTCCTAGATAATGCACTCAAAGGGCACTAAGCATAGAGTGTGAAAACTGAGTTTCCTTGAGAGCTGCTTGGAAGCCTGATGGTGTGTCAAGTTAGTGAGCCAAATGGAGTTGTTCTCCCACAGGATCCACTCGGCTGATCCTTCTTCAATATGCCCTTCACCAACATGCAGTGTTTCCTTGATTGAATTAGCTCTCACACCAATATTTGCGTCTAGAGCCTTTCCATTGAGGGCTATCTGAAAATGGCTGTGGCGCTGAAGTTGCCTGTGAATGTGGAGTTGGTGGCATGTGAAACCCGCATGTGGAGCATTCGTTTGTGTGGGATGCTCTACCAGGTTCATTCCTAGATAATGCACTCAAAGGGCACTCAGCATAGAGTGTGAAAACTGAGTTTCCTTGAGAGCTGCTTGGAAGCCTGATGGTGTGTGAAGTTAGTGAGCCAAATGGAGTTGTTCTCCCACAGGATCCACTCGGCTGATCCTTCTTCAATATGCCCTTCACCAACATGCAGTGTTTCCTTGATTGAATTAGCTCTCACACCAATATTTGCGTCTAGAGCCTTTGCATTGAGGGCTATCTGCAAACGGCTGTGGCGCTGAAGTTGCCTGTGAATGTGGAGTTGGTGGCATGTGAAACCCGCATGTGGAGCATTCGTTTGTGTGGGATGCTCTACCAGGTTCATTCCTAGATAATGCACTCAAAGGGCACTAAGCATAGAGTGTGAAAACTGAGTTTCCTTGAGAGCTGCTTGGAAGCCTGATGGTGTGTGAAGTTAGTGAGCCAAATGGAGTTGTTCTCCCACAGGATCCACTCGGCTGATCCTTCTTCAATATGCCCTTCACCAACATGCAGTGTTTCCTTGATTGAATTAGCTCTCACACCAATATTTGCGTCTAGAGCCTTTGCATTGAGGGCTATCTGAAAACGGCTGTGGCGCTGAAGTTGCCTGTGAATGTGGAGTTGGTGGCATGTGAAACCCGCATGTGGAGCATTCGTTTTTGTGGGATGCTCTACCAGGTTCATTCCTAGATAATGCACTCAAAGGGCACTAAGCATAGAGTGTGAAAACTGAGTTTCCTTGAGAGCTGCTTGGAAGCCTGATGGTGTGTGAAGTTAGTGAGCCAAATGGAGCTGTTCTCCCACAAGAACCACTCGGCTGATCCTTCTTCAATATGCCCTTCACCAACATGCAGTGTTTCCTTGATTGAATTAGCTCTCACACCAATATTTGCGTCTAGAGCCTTTGCATTGAGGGCTATCTGAAAACGGCTGTGGCGCTGAAGTTGCCTGTGAATGTGGAGTTGGTGGCATGTGAAACCCGCATGTGGAGCATTCGTTTGTGTGGGATGCTCTACCAGGTTCATTCCTAGATAATGCACTCAAAGGGCACTAAGCATAGAGTGTGAAAACTGAGTTTCCTTGAGAGCTGCTTGGAAGCCTGATGGTGTGTGAAGTTAGTGAGCCAAATGGAGTTGTTCTCCCACAGGATCCACTTTGCTGATCCTTCTTCAATATGCCCTTCACCAACATGCAGTGTTTCCTTAATTGAATTAGCTCTCACACCAATATTTGCGTCTAGAGCCTTTGCATTGAGGGCTATCTGAAAATGGCTGTGGCGCTGAAGTTGCCTGTGAATGTGGAGTTGGTGGCATGTGAAACCCGCATGTGGAGCATTCGTTTGTGTGGGATGCTCTACCAGGTTCATTCCTAGATAATGCACTCAAAGGGCACTAAGCATAGAGTGTGAAAACTGAGTTTCCTTGAGAGCTGCTTGGAAGCCTGATGGTGTGTGAAGTTAGTGAGCCAAATGGAGATGTTCTCCCACAAGAACCACTCGGCTGATCCTTCTTCAATATGCCATTCACCAACATTCAATGTTTCCTTGATTGAATTAGCTCTCACACCAATATTTGCGTCTAGAGCCTTTGCATTGAGGGCTATCTGAAAACGGCTGTGGCGCTGAAGTTGCTTGTGAATGTGGAGTTGGTGGCATGTGAAACCCGCATGTGGAGCATTCGTTTGTGTGGGATGCT
This sequence comes from Ochotona princeps, assembly GCF_030435755.1. Lineage (NCBI taxonomy): Eukaryota > Metazoa > Chordata > Mammalia > Lagomorpha > Ochotonidae > Ochotona > Ochotona princeps. The sequence continues at coordinate 83,185 of NW_026697345.1, read as the reverse complement.
CTACCAGGTTCATTCCTAGATAATGCACTCAAAGGGCACTCAGCATAGAGTGTGAAAACTGAGTTTCCTTGAGAGCTGCTTGGAAGCCTGATGGTGTGTGAAGTTAGTGAGCCAAATGGAGTTGTTCTCCCACAGGATCCACTCGGCTGATCCTTCTTCAATATGCCCTTCACCAACATGCAGTGTTTCCTTGATTGAATTAGCTCTCACACCAATATTTGCGTCTAGAGCCTTTGCATTGAGGGCTATCTGCAAACGGCTGTGGCGCTGAAGTTGCCTGTGAATGTGGAGTTGGTGGCATGTGAAACCCGCATGTGGAGCATTCGTTTGTGTGGGATGCTCTACCAGGTTCATTCCTAGATAATGCACTCAAAGGGCACTAAGCATAGAGTGTGAAAACTGAGTTTCCTTGAGAGCTGCTTGGAAGCCTGATGGTGTGTGAAGTTAGTGAGCCAAATGGAGTTGTTCTCCCACAGGATCCACTCGGCTGATCCTTCTTCAATATGCCCTTCACCAACATGCAGTGTTTCCTTGATTGAATTAGCTCTCACACCAATATTTGCGTCTAGAGCCTTTGCATTGAGGGCTATCTGAAAACGGCTGTGGCGCTGAAGTTGCCTGTGAATGTGGAGTTGGTGGCATGTGAAACCCGCATGTGGAGCATTCGTTTGTGTGGGATGCTCTACCAGGTTCATTCCTAGATAATGCACTCAAAGGGCACTAAGCATAGAGTGTGAAAACTGAGTTTCCTTGAGAGCTGCTTGGAAGCCTGATGGTGTGTGAAGTTAGTGAGCCAAATGGAGCTGTTCTCCCACAAGAACCACTCGGCTGATCCTTCTTCAATATGCCCTTCACCAACATGCAGTGTTTCCTTGATTGAATTAGCTCTCACACCAATATTTGCGTCTAGAGCCTTTGCATTGAGGGCTATCTGAAAACGGCTGTGGCGCTGAAGTTGCCTGTGAATGTGGAGTTGGTGGCATGTGAAACCCGCATGTGGAGCATTCGTTTGTGTGGGATGCTCTACCAGGTTCATTCCTAGATAATGCACTCAAAGGGCACTAAGCATAGAGTGTGAAAACTGAGTTTCCTTGAGAGCTGCTTGGAAGCCTGATGGTGTGTGAAGTTAGTGAGCCAAATGGAGTTGTTCTCCCACAAGAACCACTCGGCTGATCCTTTTCAATATGCCCTTCACCAACATGCAGTGTTTCCTTGATTGAATTAGCTCTCACACCAATATTTGCGTCTAGAGCCTTTGCATTGAGGGCTATCTGAAAACGGCTGTGGCGCTGAAGTTGCCTGTGAATGTGGAGTTGGTGGCATGTGAAACCCGCATGTGGAGCATTCGTTTGTGTGGGATGCTCTACCAGGTTCATTCCTAGATAATGCACTCAAAGGGCACTAAGCATAGAGTGTGAAAACTGAGTTTCCTTGAGAGCTGCTTGGAAGCCTGATGGTGTGTGAAGTTAGTGAGCCAAATGGAGTTGTTCTCCCACAGGATCCACTTTGCTGATCCTTCTTCAATATGCCCTTCACCAACATGCAGTGTTTCCTTAATTGAATTAGCTCTCACACCAATATTTGCGTCTAGAGCCTTTGCATTGAGGGCTATCTGAAAATGGCTGTGGCGCTGAAGTTGCCTGTGAATGTGGAGTTGGTGGCATGTGAAACCCGCATGTGGAGCATTCGTTTTTGTGGGATGCTCTACCAGGTTCATTCCTAGATAATGCACTCAAAGGGCACTAAGCATAGAGTGTGAAAACTGAGTTTCCTTGAGAGCTGCTTGGAAGCCTGATGGTGTGTGAAGTTAGTGAGCCAAATGGAGTTGTTCTCCCACAGGATCCACTCGGCTGATCCTTCTTCAATATGCCCTTCACCAACATGCAGTGTTTCCTTGATTGAATTAGGTCTCACACCAATATTTGCGTCTAGAGCCTTTGCATTGAGGGCTATCTGAAAACGGCTGTGGCGCTGAAGTTGCCTGTGAATGTGGAGTTGGTGGCATGTGAAACCCGCATGTGGAGCATTCGTTTGTGTGGGATGCTCACCAAGGTTCATTTCAGTCCTAGGCATACAAAGGGCACTAAGCATAGAGTGTGAAAACTGAGTTTCCTTGAGAGCTGCTTGGAAGCTTGATGGTGTGTGAAGTTAGTGAGCCAAATGGAGTTGTTGTCCCACAAGAACCACTCGGCTGATCCTTCTTCAATTTGCCCTTCACCAACATGCAGTGTTTCCTTGATTGAATTAGCTCTCACACCAATATTTGCGTCTAGAGCCTTTGCATTGAGGGCTATCTGAAAACGGCTGTGGCGCTGAAGTTGCCTGTGAATGTGGAGTTGGTGGCATGTGAAACCCGCATGTGGAGCATTCGTTTGTGTGGGATGCTCTACCAGGTTCATTCCTAGATAATGCACTCAAAGGGCACTAAGCTTAGAGTGTGAAAACTGAGTTTCCTTGAGAGTTGCTTGGAAGCCTGATGGTGTGTGAAGTTAGTGAGCCAAATGGAGTTGTTCTTCCACAGGATCGACTTTGCTGATCCTTCTTCAATATGCCCTTCACCAACATGCAGTGTTTCCTTGATTGAATTAGCTCTCACACCAATATTTGCGTCTAGAGCCTTTGCATTGAGGGCTATCTGAAAATGGCTGTGGCGCTGAAGTTGCCTGTGAATGTGGAGTTGGTGGCATGTGAAAACCGCATGTGGAGCATTCGTTTGTGTGCGATGCTCACCAAGCTTCATTTCAGTCCTAGGCACTCAAAGGGCACTAAGCATAGAGTGTGAAAACTGAGTTTCCTTGAGAGCTGCTTGGAAGCCTGATGGTGTGTGAAGTTAGTGAGCCAAATGGAGATGTTCTCCCACAAGAACCACTCGGCTGATCCTTCTTCAATATGCCCTTCACCAACATGCAGTGTTTCCTTGATTGAATTAGCTCTCACACCAATATTTGCGTCTAGAGCCTTTGCATTGAGAACTATCTGAAAACGGCTGTGGCGCTGAAGTTGCCTGTGAATGTGGAGTTGGTGGCATGTGAAACCCGCATGTGGAGCATTCGTTTGTGTGGGATGCTCACCAAGGTTCATTTCAGTCCTAGGCATACAAAGGGCACTAAGCATAGATTGTGAAAACTGAGTTTCCTTGAGAGCTGCTTGGAAGCCTGATGGTGTGTGAAGTTAGTGAGCCAAATGAAGTTGTTGTCCCACAAGAACCACTCGGCTGATCCTTCTTCAATATGCCCTTCACCAACATGCAGTGTTTCCTTGATTGAATTAGCTCTCACACCAATATTTGCGTCTAGAGCCTTTGCATTGAGGGCTATCTGAAAACGGCTCTGGCGCTGAAGTTGCCTGTGAATGTGGAGTTGGTGGCATGTGAAACCCGCATGTGGAGCATTCGTTTGTGTGCGATGCTCACCAAGGTTCATTTCAGTCCTAGGCACTTATAGGGCACTAAGCATAGAGTGTGAAAACTGAGTTTGCTTGAGAGCTGCTTGGAAGCCTGATGGTGTGTGAAGTTAGTGAGCCAAATGGAGATGTTCTCCCACAAGAACCACTCGACTGATCCTTCTTCAATATGCCCTTCACCAACATGCAGTGTTTCCTTGATTGAATTAGCTCTCACACCAATATTTGCGTCTAGAGCCTTTGCATTGAGAACTATCTGAAAACGGCTGTGGCGCTGAAGTTGCCTGTGAATGTGGAGTTGGTGGCATGTGAAACCCGCATGTGGAGCATTCGTTTGTGTGGGATGCTCTGCCAGGTTCATTCCTAGATAATGCACTCAAAGGGCACTAAGCATAGAGTGTGAAAACTGAGTTTCCTTGAGAGCTGCTTGGAAGCCTGATGGTGTGTGAAGTTAGTGAGCCAAATGGAGTTGTCTCCCACAGGATCCACTCGGCTGATCCTTCTTCAATATGCCCTTCACCAACATGCAGTGTTTCCTTGATTGAATTAGCTCTCACACCAATATTTGCGTCTAGAGCCTTTGCATTGAGGGCTATCTGAAAACGGCTGTGGCGCTGAAGTTGCCTGTGAATGTGGAGTTGGTGGCATGTGAAACCCGCATGTGGAGCATTCGTTTGTGTGGGATGCTCTACCAGGTTCATTCCTAGATAATGCACTCAAAGGGCACTAAGCATAGAGTGTGAAAACTGAGTTTCCTTGAGAGCTGCTTGGAAGCCTGATGGTGTGTGAAGTTAGTGAGCCAAATGGAGTTGTTCTCCCACAAGAACCACTCGGCTGATCCTTCTTCAATATGCCCTTCACCAACATGCAGTGTTTCCTTGATTGAATTAGCTCTCACACCAATATTTGCGTCTAGAGCCTTTGCATTGAGGGCTATCTGAAAACGGCTGTGGCACTGAAGTTGCCTGTGAATGTGGAGTTGGTGGCATGTGAAACCCGCATGTGGAGCATTCGTTTGTGTGGGATGCTCTACCAGGTTCATTCCTAGATAATGCACTCAAAGGGCACTAAGCATAGAGTGTGAAAACTGAGTTTCCTTGAGAGCTGCTTGGAAGCCTGATGGTGTGTGAAGTTAGTGAGCCAAATGGAGTTGTTCTCCCACAAGAACCACTCGGCTGATCCTTTTCAATATGCCCTTCACCAACATGCAGTGTTTCCTTGATTGAATTAGCTCTCACACCAATATTTGCGTCTAGAGCCTTTGCATTGAGGGCTATCTGAAAACGGCTGTGGCGCTGAAGTTGCTTGTGAATGTGGAGTTGGTGGCATGTGAAACCCGCATGTGGAGCATTCGTTTGTGTGCGATGTTCACCAAGCTTCATTTCAGTCCTAGTCACTTATAGGGCACTAAGCCTAGAGTGTGAAAACTGAGTTTCCTTGAGAGCTGCTTGGAAGCCTGATGGTGTGTGAAGTTAGTGAGCCAAATGGAGTTGTTGTCCCACAAGAACCACTCGGCTGATCCTTCTTCAATTTGCCCTTCACCAACATGCAGTGTTTCCTTGATTGAATTAGCTCTCACACCAATATTTGCGTCTAGAGCCTTTGCATTGAGGGCTATCTGAAAACGGCTGTGGCGCTGAAGTTGCCTGTGAATGTGGAGTTGGTGGCATGTGAAACCCGCATGTGGAGCATTCGTTTGTGTGGGATGCTCTACCAGGTTCATTCCTAGATAATGCACTCAAAGGGCACTAAGCATAGAGTGTGAAAACTGAGTTTCCTTGAGAGTTGCTTTGAAGCCTGATGGTGTGTGAAGTTAGTGAGCCAAATGGAGTTGTTCTTCCACAGGATCGACTTTGCTGATCCTTCTTCAATATGCCCTTCACCAACATGCAGTGTTTCCTTGATTGAATTAGCTCTCACACCAATATTTGCGTCTAGAGCCTTTGCATTGAGGGCTATCTGAAAATGGCTGTGGCGCTGAAGTTGCCTGTGAATGTGGAGTTGGTGGCATGTGAAACCCGCATGTGGAGCATTCGTTTGTGTGCGATGCTCACCAAGCTTCATTTCAGTCCTAGGCACTCAAAGGGCACTAAGCATAGAGTGTGAAAACTGAGTTTCCTTGAGAGCTGCTTGGAAGCCTGATGGTGTGTGAAGTAAGTGAGCCAAATGGAGATGTTCTCCCACAAGAACCACTCGGCTGATCCTTCTTCAATATGCCCTTCACCAACATGCAGTGTTTCCTTGATTGAATTAGCTCTCACACCAATATTTGCGTCTAGAGCCTTTGCATTGAGAACTATCTGAAAACGGCTGTGGCGCTGAAGTTGCCTGTGAATGTGGAGTTGGTGGCATGTGAAACCCGCATGTGGAGCATTCGTTTGTGTGGGATGCTCACCAAGGTTCATTTCAGTCCTAGGCATACAAAGGGCACTCAGCATAGATTGTGAAAACTGAGTTTCCTTGAGAGCTGCTTGGAAGCCTGATGGTGTGTGAAGTTAGTGAGCCAAATGAAGTTGTTGTCCCACAAGAACCACTCGGCTGATCCTTCTTCAATATGCCCTTCACCAACATGCAGTGTTTCCTTGATTGAATTAGCTCTCACACCAATATTTGCGTCTAGAGCCTTTGCATTGAGGGCTATCTGAAAACGACTCTGGCGCTGAAGTTGCCTGTGAATGTGGAGTTGGTGGCATGTGAAACCCGCATGTGGAGCATTCGTTTGTGTGGGATGCTCTACCAGGTTCATTCCTAGATAATGCACTCAAAGGGCACTAAGCATAGAGTGTGAAAACTGAGTTTCCTTGAGAGCTGCTTGGAAGCCTGATGGTGTGTGAAGTTAGTGAGCCAAATGGAGTTGTTCTCCCACAAGAACCACTCGGCTGATCCTTCTTCAATATGCCCTTCACCAACATGCAGTGTTTCCTTGATTGAATTAGCTCTCACACCAATATTTGCGTCTAGAGCCTTTGCATTGAGGGCTATCTGAAAACGGCTGTGGCACTGAAGTTGCCTGTGAATGTGGAGTTGGTGGCATGTGAAACCCGCATGTGGAGCATTCGTTTGTGTGGGATGCTCTACCAGGTTCATTCCTAGATAATGCACTCAAAGGGCACTAAGCATAGAGTGTGAAAACTGAGTTTCCTTGAGAGCTGCTTGGAAGCCTGATGGTGTGTGAAGTTAGTGAGCCAAATGGAGTTGTTCTCCCACAAGAACCACTCGGCTGATCCTTCTTCAATTTGCCCTTCACCAACATGCAGTGTTTCCTTGATTGAATTAGCTCTCACACCAATATTTGCGTCTAGAGCCTTTGCATTGAGGGCTATCTGAAAACGGCTGTGGCGCTGAAGTTGCCTGTGAATGTGGAGTTGGTGGCATGTGAAACCCGCATGTGGAGCATTCGTTTGTGTGGGATGCTCTACCAGGTTCATTCCTAGATAATGCACTCAAAGGGCACTAAGCTTAGAGTGTGAAAACTGAGTTTCCTTGAGAGTTGCTTGGAAGCCTGATGGTGTGTGAAGTTAGTGAGCCAAATGGAGTTGTTCTTCCACAGGATCGACTTTGCTGATCCTTCTTCAATATGCCCTTCACCAACATGCAGTGTTTCCTTGATTGAATTAGCTCTCACACCAATATTTGCGTCTAGAGCCTTTGCATTGAGGGCTATCTGAAAATGGCTGTGGCGCTGAAGTTGCCTGTGAATGTGGAGTTGGTGGCATGTGAAACCCGCATGTGGAGCATTCGTTTGTGTGCGATGCTCACCAAGCTTCATTTCAGTCCTAGGCACTCAAAGGGCACTAAGCATAGAGTGTGAAAACTGAGTTTCCTTGAGAGCTGCTTGGAAGCCTGATGGTGTGTGAAGTTAGTGAGCCAAATGGAGATGTTCTCCCACAAGAACCACTCGGCTGATCCTTCTTCAATATGCCCTTCACCAACATGCAGTGTTTCCTTGATTGAATTAGCTCTCACACCAATATTTGCGTCTAGAGCCTTTGCATTGAGAACTATCTGAAAACGGCTGTGGCGCTGAAGTTGCCTGTGAATGTGGAGTTGGTGGCATGTGAAACCCGCATGTGGAGCATTCGTTTGTGTGGGATGCTCACCAAGGTTCATTTCAGTCCTAGGCATACAAAGGGCACTAAGCATAGATTGTGAAAACTGAGTTTCCTTGAGAGCTGCTTGGAAGCCTGATGGTGTGTGAAGTTAGTGAGCCAAATGAAGTTGTTGTCCCACAAGAACCACTCGGCTGATCCTTCTTCAATATGCCCTTCACCAACATGCAGTGTTTCCTTGATTGAATTAGCTCTCACACCAATATTTGCGTCTAGAGCCTTTGCATTGAGGGCTATCTGAAAACGGCTCTGGCGCTGAAGTTGCCTGTGAATGTGGAGTTGGTGGCATGTGAAACCCGCATGTGGAGCATTCGTTTGTGTGCGATGCTCACCAAGGTTCATTTCAGTCCTAGGCACTTATAGGGCACTAAGCATAGAGTGTGAAAACTGAGTTTGCTTGAGAGCTGCTTGGAAGCCTGATGGTGTGTGAAGTTAGTGAGCCAAATGGAGATGTTCTCCCACAAGAACCACTCGACTGATCCTTCTTCAATATGCCCTTCACCAACATGCAGTGTTTCCTTGATTGAATTAGCTCTCACACCAATATTTGCGTCTAGAGCCTTTGCATTGAGAACTATCTGAAAACGGCTGTGGCGCTGAAGTTGCCTGTGAATGTGGAGTTGGTGGCATGTGAAACCCGCATGTGGAGCATTCGTTTGTGTGGGATGCTCTGCCAGGTTCATTCCTAGATAATGCACTCAAAGGGCACTAAGCATAGAGTGTGAAAACTGAGTTTCCTTGAGAGCTGCTTGGAAGCCTGATGGTGTGTGAAGTTAGTGAGCCAAATGGAGTTGTCTCCCACAGGATCCACTCGGCTGATCCTTCTTCAATATGCCCTTCACCAACATGCAGTGTTTCCTTGATTGAATTAGCTCTCACACCAATATTTGCGTCTAGAGCCTTTGCATTGAGGGCTATCTGAAAACGGCTGTGGCGCTGAAGTTGCCTGTGAATGTGGAGTTGGTGGCATGTGAAACCCGCATGTGGAGCATTCGTTTGTGTGGGATGCTCTACCAGGTTCATTCCTAGATAATGCACTCAAAGGGCACTAAGCATAGAGTGTGAAAACTGAGTTTCCTTGAGAGCTGCTTGGAAGCCTGATGGTGTGTGAAGTTAGTGAGCCAAATGGAGTTGTTCTCCCACAAGAACCACTCGGCTGATCCTTCTTCAATATGCCCTTCACCAACATGCAGTGTTTCCTTGATTGAATTAGCTCTCACACCAATATTTGCGTCTAGAGCCTTTGCATTGAGGGCTATCTGAAAACGGCTGTGGCACTGAAGTTGCCTGTGAATGTGGAGTTGGTGGCATGTGAAACCCGCATGTGGAGCATTCGTTTGTGTGGGATGCTCTACCAGGTTCATTCCTAGATAATGCACTCAAAGGGCACTAAGCATAGAGTGTGAAAACTGAGTTTCCTTGAGAGCTGCTTGGAAGCCTGATGGTGTGTGAAGTTAGTGAGCCAAATGGAGTTGTTCTCCCACAAGAACCACTCGGCTGATCCTTTTCAATATGCCCTTCACCAACATGCAGTGTTTCCTTGATTGAATTAGCTCTCACACCAATATTTGCGTCTAGAGCCTTTGCATTGAGGGCTATCTGAAAACGGCTGTGGCGCTGAAGTTGCTTGTGAATGTGGAGTTGGTGGCATGTGAAACCCGCATGTGGAGCATTCGTTTGTGTGCGATGTTCACCAAGCTTCATTTCAGTCCTAGTCACTTATAGGGCACTAAGCCTAGAGTGTGAAAACTGAGTTTCCTTGAGAGCTGCTTGGAAGCCTGATGGTGTGTGAAGTTAGTGAGCCAAATGGAGTTGTTGTCCCACAAGAACCACTCGGCTGATCCTTCTTCAATTTGCCCTTCACCAACATGCAGTGTTTCCTTGATTGAATTAGCTCTCACACCAATATTTGCGTCTAGAGCCTTTGCATTGAGGGCTATCTGAAAACGGCTGTGGCGCTGAAGTTGCCTGTGAATGTGGAGTTGGTGGCATGTGAAACCCGCATGTGGAGCATTCGTTTGTGTGGGATGCTCTACCAGGTTCATTCCTAGATAATGCACTCAAAGGGCACTAAGCATAGAGTGTGAAAACTGAGTTTCCTTGAGAGTTGCTTTGAAGCCTGATGGTGTGTGAAGTTAGTGAGCCAAATGGAGTTGTTCTTCCACAGGATCGACTTTGCTGATCCTTCTTCAATATGCCCTTCACCAACATGCAGTGTTTCCTTGATTGAATTAGCTCTCACACCAATATTTGCGTCTAGAGCCTTTGCATTGAGGGCTATCTGAAAATGGCTGTGGCGCTGAAGTTGCCTGTGAATGTGGAGTTGGTGGCATGTGAAACCCGCATGTGGAGCATTCGTTTGTGTGCGATGCTCACCAAGCTTCATTTCAGTCCTAGGCACTCAAAGGGCACTAAGCATAGAGTGTGAAAACTGAGTTTCCTTGAGAGCTGCTTGGAAGCCTGATGGTGTGTGAAGTTAGTGAGCCAAATGGAGATGTTCTCCCACAAGAACCACTCGGCTGATCCTTCTTCAATATGCCCTTCACCAACATGCAGTGTTTCCTTGATTGAATTAGCTCTCACACCAATATTTGCGTCTAGAGCCTTTGCATTGAGAACTATCTGAAAACGGCTGTGGCGCTGAAGTTGCCTGTGAATGTGGAGTTGGTGGCATGTGAAACCCGCATGTGGAGCATTCGTTTGTGTGGGATGCTCACCAAGGTTCATTTCAGTCCTAGGCATACAAAGGGCACTCAGCATAGATTGTGAAAACTGAGTTTCCTTGAGAGCTGCTTGGAAGCCTGATGGTGTGTGAAGTTAGTGAGCCAAATGAAGTTGTTGTCCCACAAGAACCACTCGGCTGATCCTTCTTCAATATGCCCTTCACCAACATGCAGTGTTTCCTTGATTGAATTAGCTCTCACACCAATATTTGCGTCTAGAGCCTTTGCATTGAGGGCTATCTGAAAACGACTCTGGCGCTGAAGTTGCCTGTGAATGTGGAGTTGGTGGCATGTGAAACCCGCATGTGGAGCATTCGTTTGTGTGCGATGCTCACCAAGGTTCATTTCAGTCCTAGGCACTTATAGGGCACTAAGCATAGAGTGTGAAAACTGAGTTTGCTTGAGAGCTGCTTGGAAGCCTGATGGTGTGTGAAGTTAGTGAGCCAAATGGAGATGTTCTCCCACAAGAACCACTCGACTGATCCTTCTTCAATATGCCCTTCACCAACATGCAGTGTTTCCTTGATTGAATTAGCTCTCACACCAATATTTGCGTCTAGAGCCTTTGCATTGAGAACTATTTGAAAACGGCTGTGGCGCTGAAGTTGCCTGTGAATGTGGAGTTGGTGGCATGTGAAACCCGCATGTGGAGCATTCGTTTGTGTGGGATGCTCTGCCAGGTTCATTCCTAGATAATGCACTCAAAGGGCACTAAGCATAGAGTGTGAAAACTGAGTTTCCTTGAGAGCTGCTTGGAAGCCTGATGGTGTGTGAAGTTAGTGAGCCAAATGGAGTTGTCTCCCACAGGATCCACTCGGCTGATCCTTCTTCAATATGCCCTTCACCAACATGCAGTGTTTCCTTGATTGAATTAGCTCTCACACCAATATTTGCGTCTAGAGCCTTTGCATTGAGGGCTATCTGAAAACGGCTGTGGCGCTGAAGTTGCCTGTGAATGTGGAGTTGGTGGCATGTGAAACCCGCATGTGGAGCATTCGTTTGTGTTTGATGCTCTACCAGGTTCATTCCTAGATAATGCACTCAAAGGGCACTAAGCATAGAGTGTGAAAACTGAGTTTCCTTGAGAGCTGCTTGGAAGCCTGATGGTGTGTGAAGTTAGTGAGCCAAATGGAGTTGTTCTCCCACAAGAACCACTCGGCTGATCCTTCTTCAATATGCCCTTCACCAACATGCAGTGTTTCCTTGATTGAATTAGCTCTCACACCAATATTTGCGTCTAGAGCCTTTGCATTGAGGGCTATCTGAAAACGGCTGTGGCACTGAAGTTGCCTGTGAATGTGGAGTTGGTGGCATGTGAAACCCGCATGTGGAGCATTCGTTTGTGTGGGATGCTCTACCAGGTTCATTCCTAGATAATGCACTCAAAGGGCACTAAGCATAGAGTGTGAAAACTGAGTTTCCTTGAGAGCTGCTTGGAAGCCTGATGGTGTGTGAAGTTAGTGAGCCAAATGGAGTTGTTCTCCCACAAGAACCACTCGGCTGATCCTTTTCAATATGCCCTTCACCAACATGCAGTGTTTCCTTGATTGAATTAGCTCTCACACCAATATTTGCGTCTAGAGCCTTTGCATTGAGGGCTATCTGAAAACGGCTGTGGCGCTGAAGTTGCTTGTGAATGTGGAGTTGGTGGCATGTGAAACCCGCATGTGGAGCATTCGTTTGTGTGCGATGTTCACCAAGCTTCATTTCAGTCCTAGTCACTTATAGGGCACTAAGCATAGAGTGTGAAAACTGAGTTTCCTTGAGAGCTGCTTGGAAGCCTGATGGTGTGTGAAGTTAGTGAGCCAAATGGAGTTGTTCTCCCACAAGAACCACTCGGCTGATCCTTCTTCAATATGCCCTTCACCAACATGCAGTGTTTCCTTGATTGAATTAGCTCTCACACCAATATTTGTGTCTAGAGCCTTTGCATTGAGGGCTATCTGAAAACGGCTGTGGCACTGAAGTTGCCTGTGAATGTGGAGTTGGTGGCATGTGAAACCCGCATGTGGAGCATTCGTTTGTGTGGGATGCTCACCAAGGTTCATTTCAGTCCTAGTCATACAAAGGGCACTAAGCATAGAGTGTGAAAACTGAGTTTGCTTGAGAGCTGCTTGGAAGCCTGATGGTGTGTGAAGTTAGTGAGCCAAATGGAGATGTTCTCCCACAAGAACCACTCGACTGATCCTTCTTCAATATGCCCTTCACCAACATTCAATGTTTCCTTGATTGAATTAGCTCTCACACCAATATTTGCGTCTAGAGCCTTTGCATTGAGGGCTATCTGAAAACGGCTGTGGCGCTGAAGTTGCTTGTGAATGTGGAGTTGGTGGCATGTGAAACCCGCATGTGGAGCATTCGTTTGTGTGGGATGCTCTACCAGGTTCATTCCTAGATAATGCACTCAAAGGGCACTCAGCATAGAGTGTAAAAACTGAGTTTCCTTGAGAGCTGCTTGGAAGCCTGATGGTGTGTGAAGTTAGTGAGCCAAATGGAGTTGTTCTCCCACAGGATCCACTCGGCTGATCCTTCTTCAATATGCCCTTCACCAACATGCAGTGTTTCCTTGATTGAATTAGCTCTCACACCAATATTTGCGTCTAGAGCCTTTGCATTGAGGGCTATCTGCAAACGGCTGTGGCGCTGAAGTTGCCTGTGAATGTGGAGTTGGTGGCATGTGAAACCCGCATGTGGAGCATTCGTTTGTGTGGGATGCTCTACCAGGTTCATTCCTAGATAATGCACTCAAAGGGCACTAAGCATAGAGTGTGAAAACTGAGTTTCCTTGAGAGCTGCTTGGAAGCCTGATGGTGTGTGAAGTTAGTGAGCCAAATGGAGTTGTTCTCCCACAGGATCCACTCGGCTGATCCTTCTTCAATATGCCCTTCACCAACATGCAGTGTTTCCTTGATTGAATTAGCTCTCACACCAATATTTGCGTCTAGAGCCTTTGCATTGAGGGCTATCTGAAAACGGCTGTGGCGCTGAAGTTGCCTGTGAATGTGGAGTTGGTGGCATGTGAAACCCGCATGTGGAGCATTCGTTTTTGTGGGATGCTCTACCAGGTTCATTCCTAGATAATGCACTCAAAGGGCACTAAGCATAGAGTGTGAAAACTGAGTTTCCTTGAGAGCTGCTTGGAAGCCTGATGGTGTGTGAAGTAAGTGAGCCAAATGGAGCTGTTCTCCCACAAGAACCACTCGGCTGATCCTTCTTCAATATGCCCTTCACCAACATGCAGTGTTTCCTTGATTGAATTAGCTCTCACACCAATATTTGCGTCTAGAGCCTTTGCATTGAGGGCTATCTGAAAACGGCTGTGGCGCTGAAGTTGCCTGTGAATGTGGAGTTGGTGGCATGTGAAACCCGCATGTGGAGCATTCGTTTGTGTGGGATGCTCTACCAGGTTCATTCCTAGATAATGCACTCAAAGGGCACTAAGCATAGAGTGTGAAAACTGAGTTTCCTTGAGAGCTGCTTGGAAGCCTGATGGTGTGTGAAGTTAGTGAGCCAAATGGAGTTGTTCTCCCACAGGATCCACTTTGCTGATCCTTCTTCAATATGCCCTTCACCAACATGCAGTGTTTCCTTAATTGAATTAGCTCTCACACCAATATTTGCGTCTAGAGCCTTTGCATTGAGGGCTATCTGAAAATGGCTGTGGCGCTGAAGTTGCCTGTGAATGTGGAGTTGGTGGCATGTGAAACCCGCATGTGGAGCATTCGTTTTTGTGGGATGCTCTACCAGGTTCATTCCTAGATAATGCACTCAAAGGGCACTAAGCATAGAGTGTGAAAACTGAGTTTCCTTGAGAGCTGCTTGGAAGCCTGATGGTGTGTGAAGTTAGTGAGCCAAATGGAGATGTTCTCCCACAAGAACCACTCGACTGATCCTTCTTCAATATGCCCTTCACCAACATTCAATGTTTCCTTGATTGAATTAGCTCTCACACCAATATTTGCGTCTAGAGCCTTTGCATTGAGGGCTATCTGAAAACGGCTGTGGCGCTGAAGTTGCTTGTGAATGTGGAGTTGGTGGCATGTGAAACCCGCATGTGGAGCATTCGTTTGTGTGGGATGCTCTACCAGGTTCATTCCTAGATAATGCACTCAAAGGGCACTCAGCATAGAGTGTGAAAACTGAGTTTCCTTGAGAGCTGCTTGGAAGCCTGATGGTGTGTGAAGTTAGTGAGCCAAATGGAGTTGTTCTCCCACAGGATCCACTCGGCTGATCCTTCTTCAATATGCCCTTCACCAACATGCAGTGTTTCCTTGATTGAATTAGCTCTCACACCAATATTTGCGTCTAGAGCCTTTGCATTGAGGGCTATCTGCAAACGGCTGTGGCGCTGAAGTTGCCTGTGAATGTGGAGTTGGTGGCATGTGAAACCCGCATGTGGAGCATTCGTTTGTGTGGGATGCTCTACCAGGTTCATTCCTAGATAATGCACTCAAAGGGCACTAAGCATAGAGTGTGAAAACTGAGTTTCCTTGAGAGCTGCTTGGAAGCCTGATGGTGTGTGAAGTTAGTGAGCCAAATGGAGTTGTTCTCCCACAGGATCCACTCGGCTGATCCTTCTTCAATATGCCCTTCACCAACATGCAGTGTTTCCTTGATTGAATTAGCTCTCACACCAATATTTGCGTCTAGAGCCTTTGCATTGAGGGCTATCTGAAAACGGCTGTGGCGCTGAAGTTGCCTGTGAATGTGGAGTTGGTGGCATGTGAAACCCGCATGTGGAGCATTCGTTTGTGTGGGATGCTCTACCAGGTTCATTCCTAGATAATGCACTCAAAGGGCACTAAGCATAGAGTGTAAAAACTGAGTTTCCTTGAGAGCTGCTTGGAAGCCTGATGGTGTGTGAAGTTAGTGAGCCAAATGGAGCTGTTCTCCCACAAGAACCACTCGGCTGATCCTTCTTCAATATGCCCTTCACCAACATGCAGTGTTTCCTTGATTGAATTAGCTCTCACACCAATATTTGCGTCTAGAGCCTTTGCATTGAGGGCTATCTGAAAACGGCTGTGGCGCTGAAGTTGCCTGTGAATGTGGAGTTGGTGGCATGTGAAACCCGCATGTGGAGCATTCGTTTGTGTGGGATGCTCTACCAGGTTCATTCCTAGATAATGCACTCAAAGGGCACTAAGCATAGAGTGTGAAAACTGAGTTTCCTTGAGAGCTGCTTGGAAGCCTGATGGTGTGTGAAGTTAGTGAGCCAAATGGAGTTGTTCTCCCACAGGATCCACTTTGCTGATCCTTCTTCAATATGCCCTTCACCAACATGCAGTGTTTCCTTAATTGAATTAGCTCTCACACCAATATTTGCGTCTAGAGCCTTTGCATTGAGGGCTATCTGAAAATGGCTGTGGCGCTGAAGTTGCCTGTGAATGTGGAGTTGGTGGCATGTGAAACCCGCATGTGGAGCATTCGTTTTTGTGGGATGCTCTACCAGGTTCATTCCTAGATAATGCACTCAAAGGGCACTAAGCATAGAGTGTGAAAACTGAGTTTCCTTGAGAGCTGCTTGGAAGCCTGATGGTGTGTGAAGTTAGTGAGCCAAATGGAGTTGTTCTCCCACAGGATCCACTCGGCTGATCCTTCTTCAATATGCCCTTCACCAACATGCAGTGTTTCCTTGATTGAATTAGCTCTCACACCAATATTTGCGTCTAGAGCCTTTGCATTGAGGGCTATCTGAAAACGGCTGTGGCGCTGAAGTTGCCTGTGAATGTGGAGTTGGTGGCATGTGAAACCCGCATGTGGAGCATTCGTTTGTGTGGGATGCTCTACCAGGTTCATTCCTAGATAATGCACTCAAAGGGCACTAAGCATAGAGTGTGAAAACTGAGTTTCCTTGAGAGCTGCTTGGAAGCCTGATGGTGTGTGAAGTTAGTGAGCCAAATGGAGTTGTTCTCCCACAGGATCCACTCGGCTGATCCTTCTTCAATATGCCCTTCACCAACATGCAGTGTTTCCTTGATTGAATTAGCTCTCACACCAATATTTGTGTCTAGAGCCTTTGCATTGAGGGCTATCTGAAAACGGCTGTGGCGCTGAAGTTGCCTGTGAATGTGGAGTTGGTGGCATGTGAAACCCGCATGCGGCGCATTCGTTTGTGTGCGATGTTCACCAAGCTTCATTTCAGTCCTAGGCACTTATAGGTCACTAAGCATAGAGTGTGAAAACTGAGTTTCCTTGAGAGCTGCTTGGAAGCCTGATGGTGTGTGAAGTTAGTGAGCCAAATGGAGTTGTTCTCCCACAAGAACCACTCGGCTGATCCTTCTTCAATATGCCCTTCACCAACATTCAATGTTTCCTTGATTGAATTAGCTCTCACACCAATATTTGCGTCTAGAGCCTTTGCATTGAGGGCTATCTGAAAACGGCTGTGGCGCTGAAGTTGCCTGTGAATGTGGAGTTGGTGGCATGTGAAACCCTCATGTGGAGCATTCGTTTGTGTGGGATGCTCTACCAAGGTTCATTTCAGTCCTAGGCATACAATGGGCACTAAGCATAGAGTGTGAAAACTGAGTTTCCTTGAGAGCTGCTTGGAAGCCTGATGGTGTGTGAAGTTAGTGAGCCAAATGGAGTTGTTCTCCCACAAGAACCACTCGGCTGATCCTTTTCAATATGCCCTTCACCAACATGCAGTGTTTCCTTGATTGAATTAGCTCTCACACCAATATTTGCGTCTAGAGCCTTTACATTGAGGGCTATCTGAAAACGGCTGTGGCGCTGAAGTTGCCTGTGAATGTGGAGTTGGTGGCATGTGAAACCCGCATGTGGAGTATTCGTTTGTGTGCGATGCTCACCAAGCTTCATTTCAGTCCTAGGCACTCAAAGGGCACTAAGCATAGAGTGTGAAAACTGAGTTTCCTTGAGAGCTGCTTGGAAGCCTGATGGTGTGTGAAGTTAGTGAGCCAAATGGAGTTGTTCTCCCACAGGATCAACTTTGCTGATCCTTCTTCAATATGCCCTTCACCAACATGCAATGTTTCCTTGATTGAATTAGCTTTCACACCAATATTTGCGTTTAGAGCCTTTGCATTGAGGGCTATCTGCAAACGGCTGTGGCGCTGAAGTTGCCTGTGAATGTGGAGTTGGTGGCATGTGAAACCCGCATGTGGAGCATTCATTTGTGTGGGATGCTCTACCAGGTTCATTCCTACATAATGCACTCAAAGGGCACTAAGCATAGAGTGTGAAAACTGAGTTTCCTTGAGAGCTGCTTGGAAGCCTGATGGTGTGTGAAGTTAGTGAGCCAAATGGAGTTGTTGTCCCACAAGAACCACTCGGCTGATCCTTCTTCAATATGCCCTTCACCAACATGCACTGTTTCCTTGATTGAATTAGCTCTCACACCAATATTTGCGTCTAGAGCCTTTGCATTGAGGGCTATCTGAAAACGGCTGTGGCGCTGAAGTTGCCTGTGAATGTGGAGTTGGTGGCATGTGAAACCCGCATGTGGAGCATTCGTTTGTGTGGGATGCTCACCAAGGTTCATTTCAGTCCTAGGCACTCAAAGGGCACTAAGCATAGAGTGTGAAAACTGAGTTTCCTTGAGAGCTGCTTGGAAGCCTGATGGTGTGTGAAGTTAGTGAGCCAAATGGAGTTGTTCTCCCACAAGAACCACTCGGCTGATCCTTCTTCAATATGCCCTTCACCAACATGCAGTGTTTCCTTGATTGAATTAGCTCTCACACCAATATTTGCGTCTAGAGCCTTTGCATTGAGGGCTATCTGAAAACGGCTGTGGCGCTGAAGTTGCCTGTGAATGTGGAGTTGGTGGCATGTGAAACCCGCATGTGGAGCATTCGTTTGTGTGCGATGCTCACCAAGCTTCATTTCAGTCCTAGGCACTCAAAGGGCACTAAGCATAGAGTGTGAAAACTGAGTTTCCTTGAGAGCTGCTGGAAGCCTGATGGTGTGTGAAGTTAGTGAGCCAAATGGAGTTGTTCTCCCACAGGATCTACTTTGCTGATCCTTCTTCAATATGCCCTTCACCAACATGCAGTGTTTCCTTGATTGAATTAGCTTTCACACCAATATTTGCGTCTAGAGCCTTTGCATTGAGGGCTATCTGAAAACGGCTGTGGCGCTGAAGTTGCCTGTGAATGTGGAGTTGGTGGCATGTGAAACCCGCATGATGAGCATTCGTTTTTGTGGGATGCTCTACCAGGTTCATTCCTAGATAATGCACTCAACGGGCACTAAGCATAGAGTGTGAAAACTGAGTTTCCTTGAGAGCTGCTTGGAAGCCTGATGGTGTGTGAAGTTAGTGAGCCAAATGGAGTTGTTCTCCCACAGGATCAACTTTGATGATACATCTTCATTATGCTCTTCACCAACATGCAGTGTTTCCTTGATTGAATTAGCTCTCACACCAATATTTGCGTCTAGAGCCTTTGCATTGAGAGCTATCTGAAAATGGCTGTGGCGCTGAAGTTGCCTGTGAATGTGGAGTTGGTGGCATGTGAAACCCGCAAGTGGAGCATTCGTTTGTGTGGGATGCTCTACCAGGTTCATTCCTAGATAATGCACTCAAAGGGCACTAAGCATAGAGTGTGAAAACTGAGTTTCCTTGAGAGCTGCTTGGAAGCCTGATGGTGTGTGAAGTTAGTGAGCCAGATGGAGTTGTTCTCCCACAAGAAACACTCAGCTGATCCTTCTTCAATATGCCCTTCACCAAAATGCAGTGTTTCCTTGATTGAATTAGCTCTCACACCAATATTTGCGTCTAGAGCCTTTGCATTGAGGGCTATCTGAAAATGGCTGTGGCGCTGAAGTTGCCTGTGAATGTGGAGTTGGTGGCATGTGAAACCCGCATGTGGAGCATTCGTTTGTGTGGGATGCTCACCAAGGTTCATTTCAGTCCTAGGCATACAAACGGCACTAAGCATAGAGTGTGAAAACTGAGTTTCCTTGAGAGCTGCTTGGAAGCCTGATGGTGTGTGAAGTTAGTGACCCAGATGGAGTTGTTCTCCCACAAGAACCACTCGGCTGATCCTTCTTCAATATGCCCTTCACCAACATGCAGTGTTTCCTTGATTGAATTAGCTCTCACACCAATATTTGCGTCTAGAGCCTTTGCATTGAGGGCTATCTGAAAATGGCTGTGGCGCTGAAGTTGCCTGTGAATGTGGAGTTGGTGGCATGTGAAACCCGCATGTGGAGCATTCATTTGTGTGGGATGCTCTACCAGGTTCATTCCTAGATAATGCACTCAAAGAGCACTAAGCATAGAGTGTGAAAACTGAGTTTCCTTGAGAGCTGCTTCGAAGCCTGATGGTGTGTGAAGTTAGTGAGCCAAATGGAGTTGTTTTCCCACAAGAACCACTCGGCTGATCCTTTTCAATATGCCCTTCACCAACATGCAGTGTTTCCTTGATTGAATTAGCTCTCACACCAATATTTGCGTCTAGAGCCTTTACATTGAGGGCTATCTGAAAACGGCTGTGGCGCTGAAGTTGCCTGTGAATGTGGAGTTGGTGGCATGTGAAACCCGCATGTGGAGTATTCGTTTGTGTGCGATGCTCACCAAGCTTCATTTCAGTCCTAGGCACTCAAAGGGCACTAAGCTTAGAGTGTGAAAACTGAGTTTCCTTGAGAGCTGCTTGGAAGCCTGATGGTGTGTGAAGTTAGTGAGCCAAATGGAGTTGTTCTCCCACAAGAACCACTCGGCTGATCCTTCTTCAATATGCCCTTCACCAACATGCAGTGTTTCCTTGATTGAATTAGCTCTCACACCAATATTTGCGTTTAGAGCCTTTGCATTGAGGGCTATCTGAAAACGGCTGTGGCGCTGAAGTTGCCTGTGAATGTGGAGTTGGTGGCATGTGAAACCCGCATGTGGAGCATTCGTTTGTGTGGGATGCTCACCAAGGTTCATTTCAGTCCTAGGCATACAAACGGCACTAAGCATAGAGTGTGAAAACTGAGTTTCCTTGAGAGCTGCTTGGAAGCCTGATGGTGTGTGAAGTTAGTGAGCCAAATGGAGTTGTTCTCCCAGAAGAACCACTCGGCTGATCCTTCTTCAATATGCCCTTCACCAACATGCAGTGTTTCCTTGATTGAATTAGCTCTCACACCAATATTTGCGTCTAGAGCCTTTGCATTGAGGGCTATCTGAAAACGGCTGTGGCGCTGAAGTTGCCTGTGAATGTGGAGTTGGTGGCATGTGAAACCCGCATGTGGAGCATTCGTTTGTGTGCGATGCTCACCAAGCTTCATTTCAGTCCTAGGCACTCAAAGGGCACTAAGCATAGAGTGTGAAAACTGAGTTTCCTTGAGAGCTGCTGGAAGCCTGATGGTGTGTGAAGTTAGTGAGCCAAATGGAGTTGTTCTCCCACAGGATCCACTTTGCTGATCCTTCTTCAATATGCCCTTCACCAACATGCAGTGTTTCCTTGATTGAATTAGCTTTCACACCAATATTTGCGTCTAGAGCCTTTGCATTGAGGGCTATCTGAAAACGGCTGTGGCGCTGAAGTTGCCTGTGAATGTGGAGTTGGTGGCATGTGAAACCCGCATGATGAGCATTCGTTTTTGTGGGATGCTCTACCAGGTTCATTCCTAGATAATGCACTCAACGGGCACTAAGCATAGAGTGTGAAAACTGAGTTTCCTTGAGAGCTGCATGGAAGCCTGATGGTGTGTGAAGTTAGTGAGCCAAATGGAGTTGTTCTCCCAAGGATCCACTTTGATGATACATCTTCATTATGCTCTTCACCAACATGCAGTGTTTCCTTGATTGAATTAGCTCTCACACCAATATTTGCGTCTAGAGCCTTTGCATTGAGAGCTATCTGAAAATGGCTGTGGCGCTGAAGTTGCCTGTGAATGTGGAGTTGGTGGCATGTGAAACCCGCAAGTGGAGCATTCGTTTGTGTGGGATGCTCTACCAGGTTCATTCCTAGATAATGCACTCAAAGGGCACTAAGCATAGAGTGTGAAAACTGAGTTTCCTTGAGAGCTGCTTCGAAGCCTGATGGTGTGTGAAGTTAGTGAGCCAGATGGAGTTGTTCTCCCACAAGAAACACTCAGCTGATCCTTCTTCAATATGCCCTTCACCAAAATGCAGTGTTTCCTTGATTGAATTAGCTCTCACACCAATATTTGCGTCTAGAGCCTTTGCATTGAGGGCTATCTGAAAATGGCTGTGGCGCTGAAGTTGCCTGTGAATGTGGAGTTGGTGGCATGTGAAACCCGCATGTGGAGCATTCGTTTGTGTGGGATGCTCACCAAGGTTCATTTCAGTCCTAGGCATACAAACGGCACTAAGCATAGAGTGTGAAAACTGAGTTTCCTTGAGAGCTGCTTGGAAGCCTGATGGTGTGTGAAGTTAGTGACCCAGATGGAGTTGTTCTCCCACAAGAACCACTCGGCTGATCCTTCTTCAATATGCCCTTCACCAACATGCAGTGTTTCCTTGATTGAATTAGCTCTCATACCAATATTTGCGTCTAGAGCCTTTGCATTGAGGGCTATCTGAAAATGGCTGTGGCGCTGAAGTTGCCTGTGAATGTGGAGTTGGTGGCATGTGAAACCCGCATGTGGAGCATTCATTTGTGTGGGATGCTCTACCAGGTTCATTCCTAGATAATGCACTCAAAGAGCACTAAGCATAGAGTGTGAAAACTGAGTTTCCTTGAGAGCTGCTTGGAAGCCTGATGGTGTGTGAAGTTAGTGAGCCAAATGGAGTTGTTTTCCCACAAGAACCACTCGGCTGATCATTCTTCAATATGCCCTTCACCAACATGCAGTGTTTCCTTGATTGAATTAGCTCTCACACAAATATTTGCGTCTAGAGCCTTTGCATTAAGGGCTATCTGAAAACAACTGTGGCGCTGAAGTTGTCTGTGAATGTGGAGTTGGTGGCATGTGAAACCCGCATGTGGAGCATTCGTTTGTGTGGGATGCTCTACCAGGTTCATTCCTAGATAATGCACTCAAAGGGCACTAAGCATAGAGTGTGAAAACTGAGTTTCCTTGAGAGCTGCTTGGAAGCCTGATGGTGTGTGAAGTTAGTGAGCCAAATGGAGTTGTTCTCCCACAGGATCCACTCGGCTGATCCTTCTTCAATATGCCCTTCACCAAAATGCAGTGTTTCCTTGATTGAATTAGCTCTCACACCAATATTTGCGTCTAGAGCCTTTGCATTGAGAGCTATCTGAAAATGGCTGTGGCGCTGAAGTTGCCTGTGAATGTGGAGTTGGTGGCATGTGAAACCCGCAAGTGGAGCATTCGTTTGTGTGGGATGCTCTACCAGGTTCATTCCTAGATAATGCACTCAAAGGGCACTAAGCATAGAGTGTGAAAACTGAGTTTCCTTGAGAGCTGCTTGGAAGCCTGATGGTGTGTGAAGTTAGTGAGCCAGATGGAGTTGTTCTCCCACAAGAACCACTCGGCTGATCCTTCTTCAATATGCCCTTCACCAACATGCAGTGATTCCTTGATTGAATTAGCTCTCACACCAATATTTGCGTCTAGAGCCTTTGCATTGAGGGCTATCTGAAAACGGCTGTGGCGCTGAAGTTGCCTGTGAATGTGGAGTTGGTGGCATGTGAAACCCGCATGTGGAGCATTCGTTTGTGTGGGATGCTCACCAAGGTTCATTTCAGTCCTAGGCATACAAACGGCACTAAGCATAGAGTGTGAAAACTGAGTTTCCTTGAGAGCTGCTTGGAAGCCTGATGGTGTGTGAAGTTAGTGAGCCAAATGGTGTTGTTCTCCCACAAGAACCACTCGGCTGATCCTTCTTCAATATGCCCTTCACCAACATGCAGTGTTTCCTTGATTGAATTAGCTCTCACACCAATATTTGCGTCAAGAGCCTTTCCATTGAGGGCTATCTGAAAACGGCTGTGGCGCTGAAGTTGCCTGTGAATGTGGAGTTGGTGGCATGTGAAACCCGCATGTGGAGCATTCGTTTGTGTGCGATGCTCACCAAGCTTCATTTCAGTCCTAGGCACTCAAAGGGCACTAAGCATAGAGTGTGAAAACTGAGTTTCCTTGAGAGCTGCTGGAAGCCTGATGGTGTGTGAAGTTAGTGAGCCAAATGGAGTTGTTCTCCCACAGGATCAACTTTGCTGATCCTTCTTCAATATGCCCTTCACCAACATGCAGTGTTTCCTTGATTGAATTAGCTCTCACACCAATATTTGCGTCTAGAGCCTTTGCAATGAGGGCTATTTGAAAACGGCTGTGGCGCTGAAGTTGCCTGTGAATGTGGAGTTGGTGGCATGTGAAACCCGCATGTGGAGCATTCGTTTGTGTGCGATGCTCTACCAGGTTCATTCCTAGATAATGCACTCAAAGAGCACTAAGCATAGAGTGTGAAAACTGAGTTTCCTTGAGAGCTGCTTGGAAGCCTGATGGTGTGTGAAGTTAGTGAGCCAAATGGAGTTGTTCTCCCACAAGAACCACTCGGCTGATCCTTCTTCAATATGCCCTTCACCAAAATGCAGTGTTTCCTTGATTGAATTAGCTCTCACACCAATATTTGCGTCTAGATCCTTTGCATTGGGGGCTATCTGAAAACGGCTGTGGCGCTGAAGTTTCCTGTGAATGTGGAGTTGGTGGCATGTGAAACCCGCATGTGGAGCATTCGTTTGTGTGCGATGCTCACCAAGCTTCATTTCAGTCCTAGGCACTCAAAGGGCACTAAGCATAGAGTGTGAAAACTGAGTTTCCTTGAGAGCTGCTTGGAAGCCTGATGGTGTGTGAAGTTAGTGAGCCAAATGGAGTTGTTCTCCCACAGGATCCACTTTGCTGATCCTTCTTCAATATGCCCTTCACCAACATGCAGTGTTTCCTTGATTGAATTAGCTTTCACACCAATATTTGCGTCTAGAGCCTTTGCATTGAGGGCTATCTGAAAACGGCTGTGGCGCTGAAGTTGCCTGTGAATGTGGAGTTGGTGGCATGTGAAACCCGCATGATGAGCATTCGTTTTTGTGGGATGCTCTACCAGGTTCATTCCTAGATAATGCACTCAACGGGCACTAAGCATAGAGTGTGAAAACTGAGTTTCCTTGAGAGCTGCATGGAAGCCTGATGGTGTGTGAAGTTAGTGAGCCAAATGGAGTTGTTTTCCCACAAGAACCACTCGGCTGATCCTTCTTCAATATGCCCTTCACCAACATGCAGTGTTTCCTTGATTGAATTAGCTCTCACACAAATATTTGCGTCTAGAGCCTTTGCATTAAGGGCTATCTGAAAACAACTGTGGCGCTGAAGTTGTCTGTGAATGTGGAGTTGGTGGCATGTGAAACCCGCATGTGGAGCATTCGTTTGTGTGGGATGCTCTACCAGGTTCATTCCTAGATAATGCACTCAAAGGGCACTAAGCATAGAGTGTGAAAACTGAGTTTCCTTGAGAGCTGCTTGGAAGCCTGATGGTGTGTGAAGTTAGTGAGCCAAATGGAGTTGTTCTCCCACAGGATCCACTCGGCTGATCCTTCTTCAATATGCCCTTCACCAAAATGCAGTGTTTCCTTGATTGAATTAGCTCTCACACCAATATTTGCGTCTAGAGCCTTTGCATTGAGAGCTATCTGAAAATGGCTGTGGCGCTGAAGTTGCCTGTGAATGTGGAGTTGGTGGCATGTGAAACCCGCAAGTGGAGCA
Source organism: Ochotona princeps (assembly GCF_030435755.1). Lineage (NCBI taxonomy): Eukaryota > Metazoa > Chordata > Mammalia > Lagomorpha > Ochotonidae > Ochotona > Ochotona princeps. The sequence continues at coordinate 58,323 of NW_026697345.1, read as the reverse complement.
TTCGTTTGTGTGGGATGCTCTACCAGGTTCATTCCTAGATAATGCACTCAAAGGGCACTAAGCATAGAGTGTGAAAACTGAGTTTCCTTGAGAGCTGCTTGGAAGCCTGATGGTGTGTGAAGTTAGTGAGCCAGATGGAGTTGTTCTCCCACAAGAAACACTCAGCTGATCCTTCTTCAATATGCCCTTCACCAAAATGCAGTTTTTCCTTGATTGAATTAGCTCTCACAACAATATTTGCGTCTAGAGCCTTTGCATTGAGGGCTATCTGAAAATGGCTGTGGCGCTGAAGTTGCCTGTGAATGTGGAGTTGGTGGCATGTGAAACCCGCATGTGGAGCATTCGTTTGTTTGGGATGCTCACCAAGTTTCATTTCAGTCCTAGGCATAAAAACGGCACTAAGCATAGAGTGTGAAAACTGAGTTTCCTTGAGAGCTGCTTGGAAGCCTGATGGTGTGTGAAGTTAGTGAGCCAGATGGAGTTGTTCTCCCACAAGAACCACTCGGCTGATCCTTCTTCAATATGCCCTTCACCAACATGCAGTGTTTCCTTGATTGAATTAGCTCTCACACCAATATTTGCGTCTAGAGCCTTTGCATTGAGGGCTATCTGAAAACGGCTGTGGCGCTGAAGTTGCCTGTGAATGTGGAGTTGGTGGCATGTGAAACCCGCATGTGGAGCATTCGTTTGTGTGGGATGCTCTACCAGGTTCATTCCTAGATAATGCACTCAAAGGGCACTAAGCATAGAGTGTGAAAACTGAGTTTCCTTGAGAGCTGCTTGGAAGCCTGATGGTGTGTGAAGTTAGTGAGCCAAATGGAGTTGTTCTCCCACAGGATCCACTTTGCTGATCCTTCTTCAATATGCCCTTCACCAACATGCAGTGTTTCCTTAATTGAATTAGCTCTCACACCAATATTTGCGTCTAGAGCCTTTGCATTGAGGGCTATCTGAAAATGGCTGTGGCGCTGAAGTTGCCTGTGAATGTGGAGTTGGTGGCATGTGAAACCCGCATGTGGAGCATTCGTTTTTGTGGGATGCTCTACCAGGTTCATTCCTAGATAATGCACTCAAAGGGCACTCAGCATAGAGTGTGAAAACTGAGTTTCCTTGAGAGCTGCTTGGAAGCCTGATGGTGTGTGAAGTTAGTGAGCCAAATGGAGTTGTTCTCCCACAGGATCCACTCGGCTGATCCTTCTTCAATATGCCCTTCACCAACATGCAGTGTTTCCTTGATTGAATTAGCTCTCACACCAATATTTGCGTCTAGAGCCTTTGCATTGAGGGCTATCTGAAAACGGCTGTGGCGCTGAAGTTGCCTGTGAATGTGGAGTTGGTGGCATGTGAAACCCGCATGTGGAGCATTCGTTTGTGTGGGATGCTCTACCAGGTTCATTCCTAGATAATGCACTCAAAGGGCACTAAGCATAGAGTGTGAAAACTGAGTTTCCTTGAGAGCTGCTTGGAAGCCTGATGGTGTGTGAAGTTAGTGAGCCAAATGGAGTTGTTCTCCCACAAGAACCACTCAGCTGATCCTTCTTCAATATGCCCTTCACCAACATGCAGTGTTTCCTTGATTGAATTAGCTCTCACACCAATATTTGCGTCTAGAGCCTTTGCATTGAGGGCTATCTGAAAACGGCTGTGGCGCTGAAGTTGCCTGTGAATGTGGAGTTGGTGGCATGTGAAACCCGCATGTGGAGCATTCGTTTGTGTGGGATGCTCTACCAGGTTCATTCCTAGATAATGCACTCAAAGGGCACTAAGCATAGAGTGTGAAAACTGAGTTTCCTTGAGAGCTGCTTGGAAGCCTGATGGTGTGTGAAGTTAGTGAGCCAAATGGAGTTGTTCTCCCACAAGATCCACTCGGCTGATCCTTCTTCCATATGCCCTTCACCAACATGCATTGTTTCCTTGATTGAATTAGCTCTCACACCAATATTTGTGTCTAGAGCCTTTGCATTGAGGGCTATCTGAAAATGGCTGTGGCGCTGAAGTTGCCTGTGAATGTGGAGTTGGTGGCATGTGAAACCCGCATGCGACGCATTCGTTTGTGTGCGATGTTCACCAAGCTTCATTTCAGTCCTAGGCTCTTATAGGGCACTAAGCATAGAGTGTGAAAACTGAGTTTCCTTGAGAGCTGCTTGGAAGCCTGATGGTGTGTGAAGTTAGTGAGCCAAATGGAGTTGTTCTCCCACAAGAACCACTCGGCTGATCCTTCTTCAATATGCCCTTCACCAACATTCAATGTTTCCTTGATTGAATTAGCTCTCACACCAATATTTGCGTCTAGAGCCTTTGCATTGAGGGCTATTGGAAACGGCTGTGGCGCTGAAGTTGCCTGTGAATGTGGAGTTGGTGGCATGTGAAACCCTCATGTGGAGCATTCGTTTGTGTGGGATGCTCTACCAAGGTTCATTTCAGTCCTAGGCATACAATGGGCACTAAGCATAGAGTGTGAAAACTGAGTTTCCTTGAGAGCTGCTTGGAAGCCTGATGGTGTGTGAAGTTAGTGAGCCAAATGGAGTTGTTCTCCCACAAGAACCACTCGGCTGATCCTTTTCAATATGCCCTTCACCAACATGCAGTGTTTCCTTGATTGAATTAGCTCTCACACCAATATTTGCGTCTACAGCCATTACATTGAGGGCTATCTGAAAACGGCTGTGGCGCTGAAGTTGCCTGTGAATGTGGAGTTGGTGGCATGTGAAACCCGCATGTGGAGTATTCGTTTGTGTGCGATGCTCACCAAGCTTCATTTCAGTCCTAGGCACTCAAAGGGCACTAAGCATAGAGTGTGAAAACTGAGTTTCCTTGAGAGCTGCTTGGAAGCCTGATGGTGTGTGAAGTTAGTGAGCCAAATGGTGTTGTTCTCCCACAGGATCAACTTTGCTGATCCTTCTTCAATATGCCCTTCACCAACATGCAGTGTTTCCTTGATTGAATTAGCTTTCACACCAATATTTGCGTTTAGAGCCTTTGCATTGAGGGCTATCTGCAAAAGGCTGTGGCGCTGAAGTTGCCTGTGAATGTGGAGTTGGTGGCATGTGAAACCTGCATGTGGAGCATTCATTTGTGTGGGATGCTCTACCAGGTTCATTCCTACATAATGCACTCAAAGGGCACTAAGCATAGAGTGTGAAAACTGAGTTTCCTTGAGAGCTGCTTGGAAGCCTGATGGTGTGTGAAGTTAGTGAGCCAAATGGAGTTGTTGTCCCACAAGAACCACTTTGCTGATCCTTCTTTAATATGCCCTTCACCAACATGCAGTGTTTCCTTGATTGAATTAGCTCTCACACCAATATTTGCGTCTAGAGCCTTTGCATTGAGGGCTATCTGAAAACGGCTGTGGCGCTGAAGTTGCCTGTGAATGTGGAGTTGGTGGCATGTGAAACCCGCATGTGGAGCATTCGTTTGTGTGGGATGCTCTACCAGGTTCATTCCTAGATAATGCACTCAAAGGGCACTAAGCATAGAGTGTGAAAACTGAGTTTCCTTGAGAGCTGCTTGGAAGCCTGATGGTGTGTGAAGTTAGTGAGCCAAATGGAGTTGTTGTCCCACAAGAACCACTCGGCTGATCCTTCTTTAATATGCCCTTCACCAACATGCAGTGTTTCCTTGATTGAATTAGCTCTCACACCAATATTTGCGTCTAGAGCCTTTGCATTGAGGGCTATCCGAAAACGGCTGTGGCGCTGAAGTTGCATGTGAATGTGGAGTTGGTGGCATGTGAAACCCTCATGTGGAGCATTCCTTTGTGTGGGATGCTCTACCAAGCTTCATTTCAGTCCTAGGCATACAATGTGCACTAAGCATAGAGTGTGAAAACTGAGTTTCCTTGAGAGCTGCTTGGAAGCCTGATGGTGTGTGAAGTTAGTGAGCCAAATGGAGTTGTTCTCCCACAAGAACCACTCGGCTGATCCTTCTTCAATATGCCCTTCACCAACATGCAGTGTTTCCTTGATTGAATTAGCTCTCACACCAATATTTGCGTCTAGAGCCTTTGCATTGAGGGCTATCTGAAAACGGCTGTGGCGCTGAAGTTGCCTGTGAATGTGGAGTTGGTGGCATGTGAAACCTGCATGTGGAGCATTCGTTTGTGTGGGATGCTCACCAAGGTTCATTTCAGTCCTAGGCATACAAACGGCACTAAGCATAGAGTGTGAAAACTGAGTTTCCTTGAGAGCTGCTTGGAAGCCTGATGGTGTGTGAAGTTAGTGAGCCAAATGGAGTTGTTCTCCCACAAGAACCACTCGGCTGATCCTTCTTCAATATGCCCTTCACCAACATGCAGTGTTTCCTTGATTGAATTAGCTCTCACACCAATATTTGCGTCTAGAGCCTTTCCATTGAGGGCTATCTGAAAACGGCTGTGGCGCTGAAGTTGCCTGTGAATGTGGAGTTGGTGGCATGTGAAACCCGCATGTGGAGCATTCGTTTGTGTGCGATGCTCACCAAGCTTCATTTCAGTCCTAGGCACTCAAAGGGCACTAAGCATAGAGTGTGAAAACTGAGTTTCCTTGAGAGCTGCTTGGAAGCCTGATGGTGTGTGAAGTTAGTGAGCCAAATGGAGTTGTTCTCCCACAGGATCAACTTTGCTGATCCTTCTTCAATATGCCCTTCACCAACATGCAGTGTTTCCTTGATTGAATTAGCTTTCACACCAATATTTGCGTCTAGAGCCTTTGCATTGAGGGCTATCTGAAAACGGCTGTGGCGCTGAAGTTGCCTGTGAATGTGGAGTTGGTGGCATGTGAAACCCGCATGTGGAGCATTCGTTTGTGTGGGATGCTCTACCAGGTTCATTCCTAGATAATGCACTCAAAGAGCACTAAGCATAGAGTGTGAAAACTGAGTTTCCTTGAGAGCTGCTTGGAAGCCTGATGGTGTGTGAAGTTAGTGAGCCAAATGGAGTTGTTCTCCCACAAGAACCACTCGGCTGATCCTTCTTCAATATGCCCTTCACCAAAATGCAGTGTTTCCTTGATTGAATTAGCTCTCACACCAATATTTGCGTCTAGAGCCTTTGCATTGGGGGCTATCTGAAAACGGCTGTGGCGCTGAAGTTTCCTGTGAATGTGGAGTTGGTGGCATGTGAAACCCGCATGTGGAGCATTCGTTTGTGTGCGATGCTCACCAAGCTTCATTTCAGTCCTAGGCACTCAAAGGGCACTAAGCATAGAGTGTGAAAACTGAGTTTCCTTGAGAGCTGCTTGGAAGCCTGATGGTGTGTGAAGTTAGTGAGCCAAATGGAGTTGTTCTCCCACAGGATCCACTTTGCTGATCCTTCTTCAATATGCCCTTCACCAACATGCAGTGTTTCCTTGATTGAATTAGCTTTCACACCAATATTTGCGTCTAGAGCCTTTGCATTGAGGGCTATCTGAAAACGGCTGTGGCGCTGAAGTTGCCTGTGAATGTGGAGTTGGTGGCATGTGAAACCCGCATGATGAGCATTCGTTTTTGTGGGATGCTCTACCAGGTTCATTCCTAGATAATGCACTCAACGGGCACTAAGCATAGAGTGTGAAAACTGAGTTTCCTTGAGAGCTGCATGGAAGCCTGATGGTGTGTGAAGTTAGTGAGCCAAATGGAGTTGTTCTCCCACAGGATCCACTTTGATGATACATCTTCATTATGCTCTTCACCAACATGCAGTGTTTCCTTGATTGAATTAGCTCTCACACCAATATTTGCGTCTAGAGCCTTTGCATTGAGAGCTATCTGAAAATGGCTGTGGCGCTGAAGTTGCCTGTGAATGTGGAGTTGGTGGCATGTGAAACCCGCAAGTGGAGCATTCGTTTGTGTGGGATGCTCTACCAGGTTCATTCCTAGATAATGCACTCAAAGGGCACTAAGCATAGAGTGTGAAAACTGAGTTTCCTTGAGAGCTGCTTGGAAGCCTGATGGTGTGTGAAGTTAGTGAGCCAGATGGAGTTGTGTTCCCACAAGAAACACTCAGCTGATCCTTCTTCAATATGCCCTTCACCAAAATGCAGTGTTTCCTTGATTGAATTAGCTCTCACACCAATATTTGCGTCTAGAGCCTTTGCATTGAGGGCTATCTGAAAATGGCTGTGGCGCTGAAGTTGCCTGTGAATGTGGAGTTGGTGGCATGTGAAACCCGCATGTGGAGCATTCGTTTGTGTGGGATGCTCACCAAGGTTCATTTCAGTCCTAGGCATACAAACGGCACTAAGCATAGAGTGTGAAAACTGAGTTTCCTTGAGAGCTGCTTGGAAGCCTGATGGTGTGTGAAGTTAGTGACCCAGATGGAGTTGTTCTCCCACAAGAACCACTCGGCTGATCCTTCTTCAATATGCCCTTCACCAACATGCAGTGTTTCCTTGATTGAATTAGCTCTCACACCAATATTTGCGTCTAGAGCCTTTGCATTGAGGGCTATCTGAAAACGGCTCTGGCGCTGAAGTTGCCTGTGAATGTGGAGTTGGTGGCATGTGAAACCCGCATGTGGAGCATTCATTTGTGTGGGATGCTCTACCAGATTCATTCCTAGATAATGCACTCAAAGAGCACTAAGCATAGAGTGTGAAAACTGAGTTTCCTTGAGAGCTGCTTGGAAGCCTGATGGTGTGTGAAGTTAGTGAGCCAAATGGAGTTGTTTTCCCACAAGAACCACTCGGCTGATCCTTCTTCAATATGCCCTTCACCAACATGCAGTGTTTCCTTGATTGAATTAGCTCTCACACAAATATTTGCGTCTAGAGCCTTTGCATTAAGGGCTATCTGAAAACAACTGTGGCGCTGAAGTTGTCTGTGAATGTGGAGTTGGTGGCATGTGAAACCCGCATGTGGAGCATTCGTTTGTGTGGGATGCTCTACCAGGTTCATTCCTAGATAATGCACTCAAAGGGCACTAAGCATAGAGTGTGAAAACTGAGTTTCCTTGAGAGCTGCTTGGAAGCCTGATGGTGTGTGAAGTTAGTGAGCCAAATGGAGTTGTTCTCCCACAGGATCCACTTTGATGATCCATCTTCAATATGCCCTTCACCAACATGCAGTGTTTCCTTGATTGAATTAGCTCTCACACCAATATTTGCGTCTAGAGCCTTTGCATTGAGAGCTATCTGAAAATGGCTGTGGCGCTGAAGTTGCCTGTGAATGTGGAGTTGGTGGCATGTGAAACAGGCAAGTGGAGCATTCGTTTGCGTGGGATTCTCTACCAGGTTCATTCCTAGATAAAGCACTCAAAGGGCACTAAGCATAGAGTGTGAAAACTGAGTTTCCTTGAGAGCTGCTTGGAAGCCTGATGGTGTGTGAAGTTAGTGAGCCAGATGGAGTTGTTCTCCCACGAGAACCACTCGGCTGATCCTTCTTCAATATGCCCTTCACCAACATGCAGTGTTTCCTTGATTGAATTAGCTCTCACACCAATATTTGCGTCTAGAGCCTTTGCATTGAGGGCTATCTGAAAACGGCTGTGGCGCTGAAGTTGCCTGTGAATGTGGAGTTGGTGGCATGTGAAACCCGCAAGTGGAGCATTCATTTGTGTGGGATGCTCTACCAGGTTCATTCCTAGATAATGCACTCAAAGAGCACTAAGCATAGAGTGTGAAAACTGAGTTTCCTTGAGAGCTGCTTGGAAGCCTGATGGTGTGTGAAGTTAGTGAGCCAAATGGAGTTGTTTTCCCACAAGAACCACTCGGCTGATCCTTCTTCAATATGCCCTTCACCAACATGCAGTGTTTCCTTGATTGAATTAGCTCTCACACAAATATTTGCGTCTAGAGCCTTTGCATTAAGGGCTATCTGAAAACAACTGTGGCGCTGAAGTTGTCTGTGAATGTGGAGTTGGTGGCATGTGAAACCCGCATGTGGAGCATTCGTTTGTGTGGGATGCTCTACCAGGTTCATTCCTAGATAATGCACTCAAAGGGCACTAAGCATAGAGTGTGAAAACTGAGTTTCCTTGAGAACTGCTTGGAAGCCTGATGGTGTGTGAAGTTAGTGAGCCAAATGGAGTTGTTCTCCCACAGGATCCACTTTGGTGATCCTTCTTCAATATGCCCTTCACCAACATGCAGTGTTTCCTTGATTGAATTAGCTCTCACACCAATATTTGCGTCTAGAGCCTTTGCATTGAGGGTTATCTGAAAATGGCTGTGGCGCTGAAGTTGCCTGTGAATGTGGAGTTGGTGGCATGTGAAACCCGCATGTGGAGCATTCGTTTGTGTGGGATGCTCACCCAGGTTCATTTCAGTCCTAGGCATACAAACGGCACTAAGCATAGAGTGTGAAAACTGAGTTTCCTTGAGAGCTGCTTGGAAGCCTGATGGTGTGTGAAGTTAGTGAGCCAAATGGAGTTGTTCTCCCACAAGAACCACTTGGCTGATCCTTCTTCAATATGCCCTTCACCAACATGCAGTGTTTCCTTGATTGAATTAGCTCTCACACCAATATTTGCGTCTAGAGCCTTTGCATTGAGGGCTATCTGAAAACGGCTGTGGCGCTGAAGTTGCCTGTGAATGTGGAGTTGGTGGCATGTGAAACCCGCATGTGGAGCATTCGTTTGTGTGGGATGCTCTACCAGGTTCATTCCTAGATAATGCACTCAAAGAGCACTAAGCATAGAGTGTGAAAACTGAGTTTCCTTGAGAGCTGCTTGGAAGCCTGATGGTGTGTGAAGTTAGTGAGCCAAATGGAGTTGTTGTCCCACAAGAACCACTCGGCTGATCCTTCTTCAATATGCCCTTCACCAACATGCAGTGTTTCCTTGATTGAATTAGCTCTCACACCAATATTTGCGTCTAGAGCCTTCGCATTGAGGGCTATCTGCAAACGGCTGTGGCGCTGAAGTTGCCTGTGAATGTGGAGTTGGTGGCATGTGAAACCCGCATGTGGAGCATTCGTTTGTGTGGGATGCTCTACCAGGTTCATTCCTAGATAATGCACTCAAAGGGCACTAAGCATAGAGTGTGAAAACTGAGTTTCCTTGAGAACTGCTTGGAAGCCTGATGGTGTGTGAAGTTAGTGAGCCAAATGGAGTTGTTCTCCCTCAGGATCCACTTTGCTGATCCTTCTTCAATATGCCCTTCACCAACATGCAGTGTTTCCTTGATTGAATTAGCTCTCACACCAATATTTGCGTCTAGAGCCTTTGCATTGAGGGCTATCTGAAAATGGCTGTGGCGCTGAAGTTTCCTGTGAATGTGGAGTTGGTGACATGTGAAACCCGCATGTGGAGCATTCGTTTGTGTGCGATGCTCTACCAGGTTCATTCCTAGATAATGCACTCAAAGAGCACTAAGCATAGAGTGTGAAAACTGAGTTTCCTTGAGAGCTGCTTGGAAGCCTGATGGTGTGTGAAGTTAGTGAGCCAAATGGAGTTGTTCTCCCACAAGAACCACTCGGCTGATCCTTCTTCAATATGCCCTTCACCAACATGCAGTGTTTCCTTGATTGAATTAGCTCTCACACCAATATTTGCGTCTAGAGCCTTTGCATTGAGGGCTATCTGAAAACGGCTGTGGCGCTGAAGTTGCCTGTGAATGTGGAGTTGGTGGCATGTGAAACCCGCATGTGGAGCATTCGTTTGTGTGGATGCTCTACCAGGTTCATTCCTAGATAATGCATTCAAAGAGCACTAAGCATAGAGTGTGAAAACTGAGTTTCCTTGAGAGCTGCTTGGAAGCCTGATGGTGTGTGAAGTTAGTGAGCCAAATGGAGTTGTTCTCCCCACAAGGACCACTCGGCTGATCCTTTTCAATATGCCCTTCACCAACATGCAGTGTTTCCTTGATTGAATTAGCTCTCACACCAATATTTGCGTCTAGAGCCTTTGCATTGAGGGCTATCTGAAAACAACTGTGGCGCTGAAGTTGCCTGTGAATGTGGAGTTGGTGGCATGTGAAACCCGCATGTGGAGCATTCGTTTGTGTGGGATGCTATACCAGGTTCATTCCTAGATAATGCACTCAAAGAGCACTAAGCATAGAGTGTGAAAACTGAGTTTCCTTGAGAGCTGCTTGGAAGATTGATGGTGTGTGAAGTTAGTGAGCCAATGGAGTTGTTCTCCCACAGGATCCACTTTGCTGATCCTTCTTCAATATGCCCTTCACCAACATGCAGTGTTTCCTTGATTGAATTAGCTCTCACACCAATATTTGCGTCTAGAGCCTTTGCATTGAGGGCTATCTGAAAATGGCTGTGGCGCTGAAGTTGCCTGTGAATGTGGAGTTGGTGGCATGTGAAACCCGCATGTGGAGCATTCGTTTGTGTGGGATGCTCACCCAGGTTCATTTCAGTCCTAGGCATACAAACGGCACTAAGCATAGAGTGTGAAAACTGAGTTTCCTTGAGAGCTGCTTGGAAGCCTGATGGTGTGTGAAGTTAGTGAGCCAAATGGAGTTGTTCTCCCACAAGAACCACTTGGCTGATCCTTCTTCAATATGCCCTTCACCACATGCAGTGTTTCCTTGATTGAATTAGCTCTCACACCAATATTTGCGTCTAGAGCCTTTGCATTGAGGGCTATCTGAAAACGGCTGTGGCGCTGAAGTTGCCTGTGAATGTGGAGTTGGTGGCATGTGAAACCCGCATGTGGAGCATTCGTTTGTGTGGGATGCTCTACCAGGTTCATTCCTAGATAATGCACTCAAAGAGCACTAAGCATAGAGTGTGAAAACTGAGTTTCCTTGAGAGCTGCTTGGAAGCCTGATGGTGTGTGAAGTTAGTGAGCCAAATGGAGTTGTTCTCCACAAGAACCACTTGGCTGATCCTTCTTCAATATGCCCTTCACCAACATGCAGTGTTTCCTTGATTGAATTAGCTCTCACACCAATATTTGCGTCTAGAGCCTTTGCATTGAGGGCTATCTGAAAACGGCTGTGGCGCTGAAGTTGCTGTGAATGTGGAGTTGGTGGCATGTGAAACCCGCATGTGGAGCATTCGTTTGTGTGGGATGCTCTACCAGGTTCATTCCTAGATAATGCACTCAAAGAGCACTAAGCATAGAGTGTGAAAACTGAGTTTCCTTGAGAGCTGCTTGGAAGCCTGATGGTGTGTGAAGTTAGTGAGCCAAATGGAGTTGTTGTCCCACAAGAACCACTCGGCTGATCCTTCTTCAATATGCCCTTCACCAACATGCAGTGTTTCCTTGATTGAATTAGCTCTCACACCAATATTTGCGTCTAGAGCCTTCGCATTGAGGGCTATCTGCAAACGGCTGTGGCGCTGAAGTTGCCTGTGAATGTGGAGTTGGTGGCATGTGAAACCCGCATGTGGAGCATTCGTTTGTGTGGGATGCTCTACCAGGTTCATTCCTAGATAATGCACTCAAAGGGCACTAAGCATAGAGTGTGAAAACTGAGTTTCCTTGAGAACTGCTTGGAAGCCTGATGGTGTGTGAAGTTAGTGAGCCAAATGGAGTTGTTCTCCCTCAGGATCCACTTTGCTGATCCTTCTTCAATATGCCCTTCACCAACATGCAGTGTTTCCTTGATTGAATTAGCTCTCACACCAATATTTGCGTCTAGAGCCTTTGCATTGAGGGCTATCTGAAAATGGCTGTGGCGCTGAAGTTTCCTGTGAATGTGGAGTTGGTGGCATGTGAAACCCGCATGTGGAGCATTCGTTTGTGTGCGATGCTCTACCAGGTTCATTCCTAGATAATGCACTCAAAGAGCACTAAGCATAGAGTGTGAAAACTGAGTTTCCTTGAGAGCTGCTTGGAAGCCTGATGGTGTGTGAAGTTAGTGAGCCAAATGGAGTTGTTCTCCCACAGGATCCACTTTGGTGATCCTTCTTCAATATGCCCTTCACCAACATGCAGTGTTTCCTTGATTGAATTAGCTCTCACACCAATATTTGCGTCTAGAGCCTTTGCATTGAGGGCTATCTGAAAATGGCTGTGGCGCTGAAGTTGCCTGTGAATGTGGAGTTGGTGGCATGTGAAACCCGCATGTGGAGCATTCGTTTGTGTGGGATGCTCACCGAGGTTCATTTCAGTCCTAGGCATACAAACGGCACTAAGCATAGAGTGTGAAAACTGAGTTTCCTTGAGAGCTGCTTGGAAGCCTGATGGTGTGTGAAGTTAGTGAGCCAAATGGAGTTGTTCTCCCACAAGAACCACTTGGCTGATCCTTCTTCAATATGCCCTTCACCAACATGCAGTGTTTCCTTGATTGAATTAGCTCTCACACCAATATTTGCGTCTAGAGCCTTTGCATTGAGGGCTATCTGAAAACGGCTGTGGCGCTGAAGTTGCCTGTGAATGTGGAGTTGGTGGCATGTGAAACCCGCATGTGGAGCATTCGTTTGTGTGGGATGCTCTACCAGGTTCATTCCTAGATAATGCACTCAAAGAGCACTAAGCATAGAGTGTGAAAACTGAGTTTCCTTGAGAGCTGCTTGGAAGCCTGATGGTGTGTGAAGTTAGTGAGCCAAATGGAGTTGTTGTCCCACAAGAACCACTCGGCTGATCCTTCTTCAATATGCCCTTCACCAACATGCAGTGTTTCCTTGATTGAATTAGCTCTCACACCAATATTTGCGTCTAGAGCCTTCGCATTGAGGGCTATCTGCAAACGGCTGTGGCGCTGAAGTTGCCTGTGAATGTGGAGTTGGTGGCATGTGAAACCCGCATGTGGAGCATTCGTTTGTGTGGGATGCTCTACCAGGTTCATTCCTAGATAATGCACTCAAAGGGCGCTAAGCATAGAGTGTGAAAACTGAGTTTCCTTGAGAACTGCTTGGAAGCCTGATGGTGTGTGAAGTTAGTGAGCCAGATGGAGTTGTTCTCCCACAAGAACCACTCGGCTGATCCTTCTTCAATATGCCCTTCACCAACATGCAGTGTTTCCTTGATTGAATTAGCTCTCACACCAATATTTGCGTCTAGAGCCTTTGCATTGAGGGCTATCTGAAAACGGCTGTGGCGCTGAAGTTGCCTGTGAATGTGGAGTTGGTGGCATGTGAAACCCGCATGATGAGCATTCGTTTTTGTGGGATGCTCTACCAGGTTCATTCCTAGATAATGCACTCAACGGGCACTAAGCATAGAGTGTGAAAACTGAGTTTCCTTGAGAGCTGCATGGAAGCCTGATGGTGTGTGAAGTTAGTGAGCCAAATGGAGTTGTTCTCCCACAGGATCCACTTTGATGATACATCTTCATTATGCTCTTCACCAACATGCAGTGTTTCCTTGATTGAATTAGCTCTCACACCAATATTTGCGTCTAGAGCCTTTGCATTGAGAGCTATCTGAAAATGGCTGTGGCGCTGAAGTTGCCTGTGAATGTGGAGTTGGTGGCATGTGAAACCCGCAAGTGGAGCATTCGTTTGTGTGGGATGCTCTACCAGGTTCATTCCTAGATAATGCACTCAAAGGGCACTAAGCATAGAGTGTGAAAACTGAGTTTCCTTGAGAGCTGCTTGGAAGCCTGATGGTGTGTGAAGTTAGTGAGCCAGATGGAGTTGTGTTCCCACAAGAAACACTCAGCTGATCCTTCTTCAATATGCCCTTCACCAAAATGCAGTGTTTCCTTGATTGAATTAGCTCTCACACCAATATTTGCGTCTAGAGCCTTTGCATTGAGGGCTATCTGAAAATGGCTGTGGCGCTGAAGTTGCCTGTGAATGTGGAGTTGGTGGCATGTGAAACCCGCATGTGGAGCATTCGTTTGTGTGGGATGCTCACCAAGGTTCATTTCAGTCCTAGGCATACAAACGGCACTAAGCATAGAGTGTGAAAACTGAGTTTCCTTGAGAGCTGCTTGGAAGCCTGATGGTGTGTGAAGTTAGTGACCCAGATGGAGTTGTTCTCCCACAAGAACCACTCGGCTGATCCTTCTTCAATATGCCCTTCACCAACATGCAGTGTTTCCTTGATTGAATTAGCTCTCACACCAATATTTGCGTCTAGAGCCTTTGCATTGAGGGCTATCTGAAAACGGCTCTGGCGCTGAAGTTGCCTGTGAATGTGGAGTTGGTGGCATGTGAAACCCGCATGTGGAGCATTCATTTGTGTGGGATGCTCTACCAGATTCATTCCTAGATAATGCACTCAAAGAGCACTAAGCATAGAGTGTGAAAACTGAGTTTCCTTGAGAGCTGCTTGGAAGCCTGATGGTGTGTGAAGTTAGTGAGCCAAATGGAGTTGTTTTCCCACAAGAACCACTCGGCTGATCCTTCTTCAATATGCCCTTCACCAACATGCAGTGTTTCCTTGATTGAATTAGCTCTCACACAAATATTTGCGTCTAGAGCCTTTGCATTAAGGGCTATCTGAAAACAACTGTGGCGCTGAAGTTGTCTGTGAATGTGGAGTTGGTGGCATGTGAAACCCGCATGTGGAGCATTCGTTTGTGTGGGATGCTCTACCAGGTTCATTCCTAGATAATGCACTCAAAGGGCACTAAGCATAGAGTGTGAAAACTGAGTTTCCTTGAGAGCTGCTTGGAAGCCTGATGGTGTGTGAAGTTAGTGAGCCAAATGGAGTTGTTCTCCCACAGGATCCACTTTGATGATCCATCTTCAATATGCCCTTCACCAACATGCAGTGTTTCCTTGATTGAATTAGCTCTCACACCAATATTTGCGTCTAGAGCCTTTGCATTGAGAGCTATCTGAAAATGGCTGTGGCGCTGAAGTTGCCTGTGAATGTGGAGTTGGTGGCATGTGAAACAGGCAAGTGGAGCATTCGTTTGCGTGGGATTCTCTACCAGGTTCATTCCTAGATAAAGCACTCAAAGGGCACTAAGCATAGAGTGTGAAAACTGAGTTTCCTTGAGAGCTGCTTGGAAGCCTGATGGTGTGTGAAGTTAGTGAGCCAGATGGAGTTGTTCTCCCACGAGAACCACTCGGCTGATCCTTCTTCAATATGCCCTTCACCAACATGCAGTGTTTCCTTGATTGAATTAGCTCTCACACCAATATTTGCGTCTAGAGCCTTTGCATTGAGGGCTATCTGAAAACGGCTGTGGCGCTGAAGTTGCCTGTGAATGTGGAGTTGGTGGCATGTGAAACCCGCAAGTGGAGCATTCATTTGTGTGGGATGCTCTACCAGGTTCATTCCTAGATAATGCACTCAAAGAGCACTAAGCATAGAGTGTGAAAACTGAGTTTCCTTGAGAGCTGCTTGGAAGCCTGATGGTGTGTGAAGTTAGTGAGCCAAATGGAGTTGTTTTCCCACAAGAACCACTCGGCTGATCCTTCTTCAATATGCCCTTCACCAACATGCAGTGTTTCCTTGATTGAATTAGCTCTCACACAAATATTTGCGTCTAGAGCCTTTGCATTAAGGGCTATCTGAAAACAACTGTGGCGCTGAAGTTGTCTGTGAATGTGGAGTTGGTGGCATGTGAAACCCGCATGTGGAGCATTCGTTTGTGTGGGATGCTCTACCAGGTTCATTCCTAGATAATGCACTCAAAGGGCACTAAGCATAGAGTGTGAAAACTGAGTTTCCTTGAGAACTGCTTGGAAGCCTGATGGTGTGTGAAGTTAGTGAGCCAAATGGAGTTGTTCTCCCACAGGATCCACTTTGGTGATCCTTCTTCAATATGCCCTTCACCAACATGCAGTGTTTCCTTGATTGAATTAGCTCTCACACCAATATTTGCGTCTAGAGCCTTTGCATTGAGGGTTATCTGAAAATGGCTGTGGCGCTGAAGTTGCCTGTGAATGTGGAGTTGGTGGCATGTGAAACCCGCATGTGGAGCATTCGTTTGTGTGGGATGCTCACCCAGGTTCATTTCAGTCCTAGGCATACAAACGGCACTAAGCATAGAGTGTGAAAACTGAGTTTCCTTGAGAGCTGCTTGGAAGCCTGATGGTGTGTGAAGTTAGTGAGCCAAATGGAGTTGTTCTCCCACAAGAACCACTTGGCTGATCCTTCTTCAATATGCCCTTCACCAACATGCAGTGTTTCCTTGATTGAATTAGCTCTCACACCAATATTTGCGTCTAGAGCCTTTGCATTGAGGGCTATCTGAAAACGGCTGTGGCGCTGAAGTTGCCTGTGAATGTGGAGTTGGTGGCATGTGAAACCCGCATGTGGAGCATTCGTTTGTGTGGGATGCTCTACCAGGTTCATTCCTAGATAATGCACTCAAAGAGCACTAAGCATAGAGTGTGAAAACTGAGTTTCCTTGAGAGCTGCTTGGAAGCCTGATGGTGTGTGAAGTTAGTGAGCCAAATGGAGTTGTTGTCCCACAAGAACCACTCGGCTGATCCTTCTTCAATATGCCCTTCACCAACATGCAGTGTTTCCTTGATTGAATTAGCTCTCACACCAATATTTGCGTCTAGAGCCTTCGCATTGAGGGCTATCTGCAAACGGCTGTGGCGCTGCAGTTGCCTGTGAATGTGGAGTTGGTGGCATGTGAAACCCGCATGTGGAGCATTCGTTTGTGTGGGATGCTCTACCAGGTTCATTCCTAGATAATGCACTCAAAGGGCACTAAGCATAGAGTGTGAAAACTGAGTTTCCTTGAGAACTGCTTGGAAGCCTGATGGTGTGTGAAGTTAGTGAGCCAAATGGAGTTGTTCTCCCTCAGGATCCACTTTGCTGATCCTTCTTCAATATGCCCTTCACCAACATGCAGTGTTTCCTTGATTGAATTAGCTCTCACACCAATATTTGCGTCTAGAGCCTTTGCATTGAGGGCTATCTGAAAATGGCTGTGGCGCTGAAGTTTCCTGTGAATGTGGAGTTGGTGACATGTGAAACCCGCATGTGGAGCATTCGTTTGTGTGCGATGCTCTACCAGGTTCATTCCTAGATAATGCACTCAAAGAGCACTAAGCATAGAGTGTGAAAACTGAGTTTCCTTGAGAGCTGCTTGGAAGCCTGATGGTGTGTGAAGTTAGTGAGCCAAATGGAGTTGTTCTCCCACAAGAACCACTCGGCTGATCCTTCTTCAATATGCCCTTCACCAACATGCAGTGTTTCCTTGATTGAATTAGCTCTCACACCAATATTTGCGTCTAGAGCCTTTGCATTGAGGGCTATCTGAAAACGGCTGTGGCGCTGAAGTTGCCTGTGAATGTGGAGTTGGTGGCATGTGAAACCCGCATGTGGAGCATTCGTTTGTGTGGGATGCTCTACCAGGTTCATTCCTAGATAATGCATTCAAAGAGCACTAAGCATAGAGTGTGAAAACTGAGTTTCCTTGAGAGCTGCTTGGAAGCCTGATGGTGTGTGAAGTTAGTGAGCCAAATGGAGTTGTTCTCCCACAAGGACCACTCGGCTGATCCTTTTCAATATGCCCTTCACCAACATGCAGTGTTTCCTTGATTGAATTAGCTCTCACACCAATATTTGCGTCTAGAGCCTTTGCATTGAGGGCTATCTGAAAACAACTGTGGCGCTGAAGTTGCCTGTGAATGTGGAGTTGGTGGCATGTGAAACCCGCATGTGGAGCATTCGTTTGTGTGGGATGCTATACCAGGTTCATTCCTAGATAATGCACTCAAAGAGCACTAAGCATAGAGTGTGAAAACTGAGTTTCCTTGAGAGCTGCTTGGAAGCCTGATGGTGTGTGAAGTTAGTGAGCCAAATGGAGTTGTTCTCCCACAGGATCCACTTTGCTGATCCTTCTTCAATATGCCCTTCACCAACATGCAGTGTTTCCTTGATTGAATTAGCTCTCACACCAATATTTGCGTCTAGAGCCTTTGCATTGAGGGCTATCTGAAAATGGCTGTGGCGCTGAAGTTGCCTGTGAATGTGGAGTTGGTGGCATGTGAAACCCGCATGTGGAGCATTCGTTTGTGTGGGATGCTCACCCAGGTTCATTTCAGTCCTAGGCATACAAACGGCACTAAGCATAGAGTGTGAAAACTGAGTTTCCTTGTAGCTGCTTGGAAGCCTGATGGTGTGTGAAGTTAGTGAGCCAAATGGAGTTGTTCTCCCACAAGAACCACTTGGCTGATCCTTCTTCAATATGCCCTTCACCAACATGCAGTGTTTCCTTGATTGAATTAGCTCTCACACCAATATTTGCGTCTAGAGCCTTTGCATTGAGGGCTATCTGAAAACGGCTGTGGCGCTGAAGTTGCCTGTGAATGTGGAGTTGGTGGCATGTGAAACCCGCATGTGGAGCATTCGTTTGTGTGGGATGCTCTACCAGGTTCATTCCTAGATAATGCACTCAAAGAGCACTAAGCATAGAGTGTGAAAACTGAGTTTCCTTGAGAGCTGCTTGGAAGCCTGATGGTGTGTGAAGTTAGTGAGCCAAATGGAGTTGTTCTCCCACAAGAACCACTTGGCTGATCCTTCTTCAATATGCCCTTCACCAACATGCAGTGTTTCCTTGATTGAATTAGCTCTCACACCAATATTTGCGTCTAGAGCCTTTGCATTGAGGGCTATCTGAAAACGGCTGTGGCGCTGAAGTTGCCTGTGAATGTGGAGTTGGTGGCATGTGAAACCCGCATGTGGAGCATTCGTTTGTGTGGGATGCTCTACCAGGTTCATTCCTAGATAATGCACTCAAAGAGCACTAAGCATAGAGTGTGAAAACTGAGTTTCCTTGAGAGCTGCTTGGAAGCCTGATGGTGTGTGAAGTTAGTGAGCCAAATGGAGTTGTTGTCCCACAAGAACCACTCGGCTGATCCTTCTTCAATATGCCCTTCACCAACATGCAGTGTTTTCCCCCTTGATTGAATTAGCTCTCACACCAATATTTGCGTCTAGAGCCTTCGCATTGAGGGCTATCTGCAAACGGCTGTGGCGCTGAAGTTGCCTGTGAATGTGGAGTTGGTGGCATGTGAAACCCGCATGTGGAGCATTCGTTTGTGTGGGATGCTCTACCAGGTTCATTCCTAGATAATGCACTCAAAGGGCACTAAGCATAGAGTGTGAAAACTGAGTTTCCTTGAGAACTGCTTGGAAGCCTGATGGTGTGTGAAGTTAGTGAGCCAAATGGAGTTGTTCTCCCTCAGGATCCACTTTGCTGATCCTTCTTCAATATGCCCTTCACCAACATGCAGTGTTTCCTTGATTGAATTAGCTCTCACACCAATATTTGCGTCTAGAGCCTTTGCATTGAGGGCTATCTGAAAATGGCTGTGGCGCTGAAGTTTCCTGTGAATGTGGAGTTGGTGGCATGTGAAACCCGCATGTGGAGCATTCGTTTGTGTGCGATGCTCTACCAGGTTCATTCCTAGATAATGCACTCAAAGAGCACTAAGCATAGAGTGTGAAAACTGAGTTTCCTTGAGAGCTGCTTGGAAGCCTGATGGTGTGTGAAGTTAGTGAGCCAAATGGAGTTGTTCTCCCACAAGAACCACTCGGCTGATCCTTCTTCAATATGCCCTTCACCAACATGCAGTGTTTCCTTGATTGAATTAGCTCTCACACCAATATTTGCGTCTAGAGCCTTTGCATTGAGGGCTATCTGAAAACGGCTGTGGCGCTGAAGTTGCCTGTGAATGTGGAGTTGGTGGCATGTGAAACCCGCATGTGGAGCATTCGTTTGTGTGGGATGCTCTACCAGGTTCATTCCTAGATAATGCATTCAAAGAGCACTAAGCATAGAGTGTGAAAACTGAGTTTCCTTGAGAGCTGCTTGGAAGCCTGATGGTGTGTGAAGTTAGTGAGCCAAATGGAGTTGTTCTCCCACAAGGACCACTCGGCTGATCCTTTTCAATATGCCCTTCACCAACATGCAGTGTTTCCTTGATTGAATTAGCTCTCACACCAATATTTGCGTCTAGAGCCTTTGCATTGAGGGCTATCTGAAAACGGCTGTGGCGCTGAAGTTGCCTGTGAATGTGGAGTTGGTGGCATGTGAAACCCGCATGTGGAGCATTCGTTTGTGTGGGATGCTATACCAGGTTCATTCCTAGATAATGCACTCAAAGAGCACTAAGCATAGAGTGTGAAAACTGAGTTTCCTTGAGAGCTGCTTGGAAGCCTGATGGTGTGTGAAGTTAGTGAGCCAAATGGAGTTGTTCTCCCACAGGATCCACTTTGGTGATCCTTCTTCAATATGCCCTTCACCAACATGCAGTGTTTCCTTGATTGAATTAGCTCTCACACCAATATTTGCGTCTAGAGCCTTTGCATTGAGGGCTATCTGAAAATGGCTGTGGCGCTGAAGTTGCCTGTGAATGTGGAGTTGGTGGCATGTGAAACCCGCATGTGGAGCATTCGTTTGTGTGGGATGCTCACCCAGGTTCATTTCAGTCCTAGGCATACAAACGGCACTAAGCATAGAGTGTGAAAACTGAGTTTCCTTGAGAGCTGCTTGGAAGCCTGATGGTGTGTGAAGTTAGTGAGCCAAATGGAGTTGTTCTCCCACAAGAACCACTTGGCTGATCCTTCTTCAATATGCCCTTCACCAACATGCAGTGTTTCCTTGATTGAATTAGCTCTCACACCAATATTTGCGTCTAGAGCCTTTGCATTGAGGGCTATCTGAAAACGGCTGTGGCGCTGAAGTTGCCTGTGAATGTGGAGTTGGTGGCATGTGAAACCCGCATGTGGAGCATTCGTTTGTGTGGGATGCTCTACCAGGTTCATTCCTAGATAATGCACTCAAAGAGCACTAAGCATAGAGTGTGAAAACTGAGTTTCCTTGAGAGCTGCTTGGAAGCCTGATGGTGTGTGAAGTTAGTGAGCCAAATGGAGTTGTTGTCCCACAAGAACCACTCGGCTGATCCTTCTTCAATATGCCCTTCACCAACATGCAGTGTTTCCTTGATTGAATTAGCTCTCACACCAATATTTGCGTCTAGAGCCTTCGCATTGAGGGCTATCTGCAAACGGCTGTGGCGCTGAAGTTGCCTGTGAATGTGGAGTTGGTGGCATGTGAAACCCGCATGTGGAGCATTCGTTTGTGTGGGATGCTCTACCAGGTTCATTCCTAGATAATGCACTCAAAGGGCGCTAAGCATAGAGTGTGAAAACTGAGTTTCCTTGAGAACTGCTTGGAAGCCTGATGGTGTGTGAAGTTAGTGAGCCAGATGGAGTTGTTCTCCCACAAGAACCACTCGGCTGATCCTTCTTCAATATGCCCTTCACCAACATGCAGTGTTTCCTTGATTGAATTAGCTCTCACACCAATATTTGCGTCTAGAGCCTTTGCATTGAGGGCTATCTGAAAATGGCTGTGGCGCTGAAGTTGCCTGTGAATGTGGAGTTGGTGGCATGTGAAACCCGCAAGTGGAGCATTCATTTGTGTGGGATGCTCTACCAGGTTCATTCCTAGATAATGCACTCAAAGAGCACTAAGCATAGAGTGTGAAAACTGAGTTTCCTTGAGAGCTGCTTGGAAGCCTGATGGTGTGTGAAGTTAGTGAGCCAAATGAGTTGTTTTTCCCACAAGAACCACTCGGCTGATCCTTCTTCAATATGCCCTTCACCAACATGCAGTGTTTCCTTGATTGAATTAGCTCTCACACAAATATTTGCGTCTAGAGCCTTTGCATTAAGGGCTATCTGAAAACAACTGTGGCGCTGAAGTTGTCTGTGAATGTGGAGTTGGTGGCATGTGAAACCCGCATGTGGAGCATTCGTTTGTGTGGGATGCTCTACCAGGTTCATTCCTAGATAATGCACTCAAAGGGCACTAAGCATAGAGTGTGAAAACTGAGTTTCCTTGAGAACTGCTTGGAAGCCTGATGGTGTGTGAAGTTAGTGAGCCAAATGGAGTTGTTCTCCCACAGGATCCACTTTGGTGATCCTTCTTCAATATGCCCTTCACCAACATGCAGTGTTTCCTTGATTGAATTAGCTCTCACACCAATATTTGCGTCTAGAGCCTTTGCATTGAGGGCTATCTGAAAATGGCTGTGGCGCTGAAGTTGCCTGTGAATGTGGAGTTGGTGGCATGTGAAACCCGCATGTGGAGCATTCGTTTGTGTGGGATGCTCACCCAGGTTCATTTCAGTCCTAGGCATACAAACGGCACTAAGCATAGAGTGTGAAAACTGAGTTTCCTTGAGAGCTGCTTGGAAGCCTGATGGTGTGTGAAGTTAGTGAGCCAAATGGAGTTGTTCTCCCACAAGAACCACTTGGCTGATCCTTCTTCAATATGCCCTTCACCAACATGCAGTGTTTCCTTGATTGAATTAGCTCTCACACCAATATTTGCGTCTAGAGCCTTTGCATTGAGGGCTATCTGAAAACGGCTGTGGCGCTGAAGTTGCCTGTGAATGTGGAGTTGGTGGCATGTGAAACCCGCATGTGGAGCATTCGTTTGTGTGGGATGCTCTACCAGGTTCATTCCTAGATAATGCACTCAAAGAGCACTAAGCATAGAGTGTGAAAACTGAGTTTCCTTGAGAGCTGCTTGGAAGCCTGATGGTGTGTGAAGTTAGTGAGCCAAATGGAGTTGTTGTCCCACAAGAACCACTCGGCTGATCCTTCTTCAATATGCCCTTCACCAACATGCAGTGTTTCCTTGATTGAATTAGCTCTCACACCAATATTTGCGTCTAGAGCCTTCGCATTGAGGGCTATCTGCAAACGGCTGTGGCGCTGAAGTTGCCTGTGAATGTGGAGTTGGTGGCATGTGAAACCCGCATGTGGAGCATTCGTTTGTGTGGGATGCTCTACCAGGTTCATTCCTAGATAATGCACTCAAAGGGCACTAAGCATAGAGTGTGAAAACTGAGTTTCCTTGAGAACTGCTTGGAAGCCTGATGGTGTGTGAAGTTAGTGAGCCAAATGGAGTTGTTCTCCCTCAGGATCCACTTTGCTGATCCTTCTTCAATATGCCCTTCACCAACATGCAGTGTTTCCTTGATTGAATTAGCTCTCACACCAATATTTGCGTCTAGAGCCTTTGCATTGAGGGCTATCTGAAAATGGCTGTGGCGCTGAAGTTGCCTGTGAATGTGGAGTTGGTGGCATGTGAAACCCGCATGTGGAGCATTCGTTTGTGTGCGATGCTCTACCAGGTTCATTCCTAGATAATGCACTCAAAGAGCACTAAGCATAGAGTGTGAAAACTGAGTTTCCTTGAGAGCTGCTTGGAAGCCTGATGGTGTGTGAAGTTAGTGAGCCAAATGGAGTTGTTCTCCCACAAGAACCACTCGGCTGATCCTTCTTCAATATGCCCTTCACCAACATGCAGTGTTTCCTTGATTGAATTAGCTCTCACACCAATATTTGCGTCTAGAGCCTTTGCATTGAGGGCTATCTGAAAACGGCTGTGGCGCTGAAGTTGCCTGTGAATGTGGAGTTGGTGGCATGTGAAACCCGCATGTGGAGCATTCGTTTGTGTGGGATGCTCTACCAGGTTCATTCCTAGATAATGCATTCAAAGAGCACTAAGCATAGAGTGTGAAAACTGAGTTTCCTTGAGAGCTGCTTGGAAGCCTGATGGTGTGTGAAGTTAGTGAGCCAAATGGAGTTGTTCTCCCACAAGGACCACTCGGCTGATCCTTTTCAATATGCCCTTCACCAACATGCAGTGTTTCCTTGATTGAATTAGCTCTCACACCAATATTTGCGTCTAGAGCCTTTGCATTGAGGGCTATCTGAAAACAACTGTGGCGCTGAAGTTGCCTGTGAATGTGGAGTTGGTGGCATGTGAAACCCGCATGTGGAGCATTCGTTTGTGTGGGATGCTATACCAGGTTCATTCCTAGATAATGCACTCAAAGAGCACTAAGCATAGAGTGTGAAAACTGAGTTTCCTTGAGAGCTGCTTGGAAGCCTGATGGTGTGTGAAGTTAGTGAGCCAAATGGAGTTGTTCTCCCACAGCATCCACTTTGGTGATCCTTCTTCAATATGCCCTTCACCAACATGCAGTGTTTCCTTGATTGAATTAGCTCTCACACCAATATTTGCGTCTAGAGCCTTTGCATTGAGGGCTATCTGAAAATGGCTGTGGCGCTGAAGTTGCCTGTGAATGTGGAGTTGGTGGCATGTGAAACCCGCATGTGGAGCATTCGTTTGTGTGGGATGCTCTACCAGGTTCATTCCTAGATAATGCACTCAAAGAGCACTAAGCATAGAGTGTGAAAACTGAGTTTCCTTGAGAGCTGCTTGGAAGCCTGATGGTGTGTGAAGTTAGTGAGCCAAATGGAGTTGTTCTCCCACAAGAACCACTTGGCTGATCCTTCTTCAATATGCCCTTCACCAACATGCAGTGTTTCCTTGATTGAATTAGCTCTGACACCAATATTTGCGTCTAGAGCCTTTGCATTGAGGGCTATCTGAAAACGGCTGTGGCGCTGAAGTTGCCTGTGAATGTGGAGTTGGTGGCATGTGAAACCCGCATGTGGAGCATTCGTTTGTGTGGGATGCTCTACCAGGTTCATTCCTAGATAATGCACTCAAAGAGCACTAAGCATAGAGTGTGAAAACTGAGTTTCCTTGAGAGCTGCTTGGAAGCCTGATGGTGTGTGAAGTTAGTGTGCCAAATGGAGTTGTTGTCCCACAAGAACCACTCGGCTGATCCTTCTTCAATATGCCCTTCACCAACATGCAGTGTTTCCTTGATTGAATTAGCTCTCACACCAATATTTGCGTCTAGAGCCTTCGCATTGAGGGCTATCTGCAAACGGCTGTGGCGCTGAAGTTGCCTGTGAATGTGGAGTTGGTGGCATGTGAAACCCGCATGTGGAGCATTCGTTTGTGTGGGATGCTCTACCAGGTTCATTCCTAGATAATGCACTCAAAGGGCACTAAGCATAGAGTGTGAAAACTGAGTTTCCTTGAGAACTGCTTGGAAGCCTGATGGTGTGTGAAGTTAGTGAGCCAAATGGAGTTGTTCTCCCTCAGGATCCACTTTGCTGATCCTTCTTCAATATGCCCTTCACCAACATGCAGTGTTTCCTTGATTGAATTAGCTCTCACACCAATATTTGCGTCTAGAGCCTTTGCATTGAGGGCTATCTGAAAACGGCTGTGGCGCTGAAGTTGCCTGTGAATGTGGAGTTGGTGGCATGTGAAACCCGCATGTGGAGCATTCGTTTGTGTGCGATGCTCTACCAGGTTCATTCCTAGATAATGCACTCAAAGAGCACTAAGCATAGAGTGTGAAAACTGAGTTTCCTTGAGAGCTGCTTGGAAGCCTGATGGTGTGTGAAGTTAGTGAGCCAAATGGAGTTGTTCTCCCACAAGAACCACTCGGCTGATCCTTCTTCAATATGCCCTTCACCAACATGCAGTGTTTCCTTGATTGAATTAGCTCTCACACCAATATTTGCGTCTAGAGCCTTTGCATTGAGGGCTATCTGAAAACGGCTGTGGCGCTGAAGTTGCCTGTGAATGTGGAGTTGGTGGCATGTGAAACCCGCATGTGGAGCATTCGTTTGTGTGGGATGCTCTACCAGGTTCATTCCTAGATAATGCATTCAAAGAGCACTAAGCATAGAGTGTGAAAACTGAGTTTCCTTGAGAGCTGCTTGGAAGCCTGATGGTGTGTGAAGTTAGTGAGCCAAATGGAGTTGTTCTCCCACAAGGACCACTCGGCTGATCCTTTTCAATATGCCCTTCACCAACATGCAGTGTTTCCTTGATTGAATTAGCTCTCACACCAATATTTGCGTCTAGAGCCTTTGCATTGAGGGCTATCTGAAAACAACTGTGGCGCTGAAGTTGCCTGTGAATGTGGAGTTGGTGGCATGTGAAACCCGCATGTGGAGCATTCGTTTGTGTGGGATGCTATACCAGGTTCATTCCTAGATAATGCACTCAAAGAGCACTAAGCATAGAGTGTGAAAACTGAGTTTCCTTGAGAGCTGCTTGGAAGCCTGATGGTGTGTGAAGTTAGTGAGCCAAATGGAGTTGTTCTCCCACAGGATCCACTTTGCTGATCCTTCTTCAATATGCCCTTCACCAACATGCAGTGTTTCCTTGATTGAATTAGCTCTCACACCAATATTTGCGTCTAGAGCCTTTGCATTGAGGGCTATCTGAAAACGGCTGTGGCGCTGAAGTTGCCTGTGAATGTGGAGTTGGTGGCATGTGAAACCCGCATGTGGAGCATTCGTTTGTGTGCGATGCTCACCAAGCTTCATTTCAGTCCTAGGCACTTATAGGGCACTAAGCATAGAGTGTGAAAACTGAGTTTCCTTGAGAGCTGCTTGGAAGCCTGATGGTGTGTGAAGTTAGTGAGCCAAATGGAGTTGTTCTCCCACAAGAACCACTTGGCTGATCCTTCTTCAATATGCCCTTCACCAACATGCAGTGTTTCCTTGATTGAATTAGCTCTCACACCAATATTTGCGTCTAGAGCCTTTGCATTGAGGGCTATCTGAAAACGGCTGTGGCGCTGAAGTTGCCTGTGAATGTGGAGTTGGTGGCATGTGAAACCCGCATGTGGAGCATTCGTTTGTGTGGGATGCTCTACCAGGTTCATTCCTAGATAATGCACTCAAAGAGCACTAAGCATAGAGTGTGAAAACTGAGTTTCCTTGAGAGCTGCTTGGAAGCCTGATGGTGTGTGAAGTTAGTGAGCCAAATGGAGTTGTTCTCCCACAAGAACCACTCGGCTGATCCTTCTTCAATATGCCCTTCACCAACATGCAGTGTTTCCTTGATTGAATTAGCTCTCACACCAATATTTGCGTCTAGAGCCTTCGCATTGAGGGCTATCTGCAAACGGCTGTGGCGCTGAAGTTGCCTGTGAATGTGGAGTTGGTGGCATGTGAAACCCGCATGTGGAGCATTCGTTTGTGTGGGATGCTCTACCAGGTTCATTCCTAGATAATGCACTCAAAGGGCACTAAGCATAGAGTGTGAAAACTGAGTTTCCTTGAGAACTGCTTGGAAGCCTGATGGTGTGTGAAGTTAGTGAGCCAAATGGAGTTGTTCTCCCTCAGGATCCACTTTGCTGATCCTTCTTCAATATGCCCTTCACCAACATGCAGTGTTTCCTTGATTGAATTAGCTCTCACACCAATATTTGCGTCTAGAGCCTTTGCATTGAGGGCTATCTGAAAATGGCTGTGGCGCTGAAGTTTCCTGTGAATGTGGAGTTGGTGGCATGTGAAACCCGCATGTGGAGCATTCGTTTGTGTGCGATGCTCTACCAGGTTCATTCCTAGATAATGCACTCAAAGAGCACTAAGCATAGAGTGTGAAAACTGAGTTTCCTTGAGAGCTGCTTGGAAGCCTGATGGTGTGTGAAGTTAGTGAGCCAAATGGAGTTGTTCTCCCACAAGAACCACTCGGCTGATCCTTCTTCAATATGCCCTTCACCAACATGCAGTGTTTCCTTGATTGAATTAGCTCTCACACCAATATTTGCGTCTAGAGCCTTTGCATTGAGGGCTATCTGAAAACGGCTGTGGCGCTGAAATTGCCTGTGAATGTGGAGTTGGTGGCATGTGAAACCCGCATGTGGAGCATTCGTTTGTGTGGGATGCTATACCAGGTTCATTCCTAGATAATGCACTCAAAGAGCACTAAGCATAGAGTGTGAAAACTGAGTTTCCTTGAGAGCTGCTTGGAAGCCTGATGGTGTGTGAAGTTAGTGAGCCAAATGGAGTTGTTGTCCCACAAGAACCACTCGGCTGATCCTTCTTCAATATGCCCTTCACCAACATGCAGTGTTTCCTTGATTGAATTAGCTCTCACACCAATATTTGCGTAGAGACTTCGCATTGAGGGCTATCTGCAAACGGCTGTGACGCTGAAATTGCTTGTGAATGTGGAGTTGGTGGCATGTGAAACCCGCATGTGGAGCATTCGTTTGTGTGGGATGCTCTACCAGGTTCATTCCTAGATAATGCACTCAAAGGGCACTAAGCATAGAGTGTGAAAACTGAGTTTCCCTGAGAACTGCTTGGAAGCCTGATGGTGTGTGAAGTTAGTGAGCCAAATGGAGTTGTTCTCCCACAGGATCCACTTGGCTGATCCATCTTCAATATGCCCTTCACCAACATGCAGTGTTTCCTTGATTGATTTAGCTCTCACACCAATATTTGCGTCTAGAGCCTTTGCATTGAGGGCTATCTGAAAATGGCTGTGGCGCTGAAGTTGCCTGTGAATGTGGAGTTGGTGGCATGTGAAACCCGCAAGTGGAGCATTCGTTTGTGTGGGATGCTCTACCAGGATCATTCCTAGATAATGCACTCAAAGGGCACTAAGCATAGAGTGTGAAAACTGAGTTTCCTTGAGAGCTGCTTGGAAGCCTGATGGTGTGTGAAGTTAGTGAGCCAAATGGAGTTGTTCTCCCACAAGAACCACTCGGCTGATCCTTCTTCAATATGCCCTTCACCAACATGCAGTGTTTCCTTGATTGAATTAGCTCTCACACCAATATTTGCGTAGAGACTTCACATTGAGGGCTATCTGCAAACGGCTGTGACGCTGAAATTGCTTGTGAATGTGGAGTTGGTGGCATGTGAAACCCGCATGTGGAGCATTCGTTTGTGTGGGATGCTCTACCAGGTTCATTCCTAGATAATGCACTCAAAGGGCACTAAGCATAGAGTGTGAAAACTGAGTTTCCCTGAGAACTGCTTGGAAGCCTGATGGTGTGTGAAGTTAGTGAGCCAAATGGAGTTGTTCTCCCACAGGATCCACTTTGCTGATCCATCTTCAATATGCCCTTCACCAACATGCAGTGTTTCCTTGATTGAATTAGCTCTCACACCAATATTTGCGTCTAGAGCCTTTGCATTGAGGGCTATCTGAAAATGGCTGTGGCGCTGAAGTTGCCTGTGAATGTGGAGTTGGTGGCATGTGAAACCCGCAAGTGGAGCATTCGTTTGTGTGGGATGCTCTACCAGGATCATTCCTAGATAATGCACTCAAAGGGCACTAAGCATAGAGTGTGAAAACTGAGTTTCCTTGAGAGCTGCTTGGAAGCCTGATGGTGTGTGAAGTTAGTGAGCCAGATGGAGTTGTTCTCCCACAAGAAACACTCAGCTGATCCTTCTTCAATATGCCCTTCACCAACATGCAGTGTTTCCTTGATTGAATTAGCTCTCACACCAATATTTGCGTCTAGAGCCTTTGCATTGAGCGCTATCTGAAAACGGCTGTGGCGCTGAAGTTGCCTGTGAATGTGGAGTTGGTGGCATGTGAAACCCACATGTGGAGCATTCGTTTGTGTGGGATGCTCACCAAGGTTCATTTCAGTCCTAGGCATACAAACGGCACTAAGCATAGAGTGTGAAAACTGAGTTTCCTTGAGAGCTGCTTGGAAGCCTGATGGTGTGTGAAGTTAGTGAGCCAAATGGAGTTGTTCTCCCACAAGAACCACTTGGCTGATCCTTCTTCAATATGCCCTTCACCAACATGCAGTGTTTCCTTGATTGAATTAGCTCTCACACAAATATTTGCGTCTAGAGCCTTTGCATTGAGGGCTATCTGAAAACGGCTGTGGCGCTGAAGTTGCCTGTGAATGTGGAGTTGGTGGCATGTGAAACCCGCATGTGGAGCATTCGTTTGTGTGGGATGCTCTACCAGGTTCATTCCTAGATAATGCACTCAAAGAGCACTAAGCATAGAGTGTGAAAACTGAGTTTCCTTGAGAGCTGCTTGGAAGCCTGATGGTGTGTGAAGTTAGTGAGCCAAATGGAGTTGTTCTCCCACAAGAACCACACGGCTGATCCTTCTTCAATATGCCCTTCACCAACATGCAGTGTTTCCTTGATTGAATTAGCTCTCACACCAATATTTGCGTATAGAGCCTTTGCATTGAGGGCTATCTGAAAACGGCTGTGGCGCTGAAGTTGCCTGTGAATGTGGAGTTGGTGGCATGTGAAACCCGCATGTGGAGCATTCATTTGTGTGGGATGCTCTACCAGGTTCATTCCTAGATAATGCACTCAAAGAGCACTAAGCATAGAGTGTGAAAACTGAGTTTCCTTGAGAGCTGCTTGGAAGCCTGATGGTATGTGAAGTTAGTGAGCCAAATGGAGTTGTTCTCCCACAAGAACCACTCGGCTGATCCTTCTTCAATATGCCCTTCACCAACATGCAGTGTTTCCTTGATTGAATTAGCTCTCACATCAATATTTGCGTCTAGAGCCTTTGCATTAAGGGCTATCTGAAAACAACTGTGGCGCTGAAGTTGCCTGTGAATGTGGAGTTGGTGGCATGTGAAACCCGCATGTGGAGCATTCGTTTGTGTGGGATGCTCTACCAGGTTCATTCCTAGATAATGCACTCAAAGAGCACTAAGCATAGAGTGTGAAAACTGAGTTTCCTTGAGAGCTGCTTGGAAGCCTGATGGTGTGTGAAGTTAGTGAGCCAAATGGAGTTGTTCTCCCACAAGAACCACTCTGCTGATCCTTCTTCAATATGCCCTTCACCAACATGCAGTGTTTCCTTGATTGAATTAGCTCTCACACCAATATTTGCGTCTAGAGCCTTTGCATTGAGGGCTATCTGCAAACGGCTGTGGCGCTGAAGTTGCCTGTGAATGTGGAGTTGGTGGCATGTGAAACCCGCATGTGGAGCATTCGTTTGTGTGGGATGCTCTACCAGGTTCATTCCTAGATAATGCACTCAAAGGGCACTAAGCATAGAGTGTGAATACTGAGTTTCCTTGAGAACTGCTTGGAAGCCTGATGGTGTGTGAAGTTAGTGAGCCAAATGGAGTTGTTCTCCCTCAGGATCCACTTTGATGATCCTTCTTCAATATGCCCTTCACCAACATGCAGTGTTTCCTTGATTGAATTAGCTCTCACACCAATATTTGCGTCTAGAGCCTTTGCATTGAGGGCTATCTGAAAACGGCTGTGGCGCTGAAGTTGCCTGTGAATGTGGAGTTGGTGGCATGTGAAACCAGCATGTGGAGCATTCGTTTGTGTGCGATGCTCACCAAGCTTCATTTCAGTCCTAGGCACTTATAGGGCACTAAGCATAGAGTGTGAAAACTGAGTTTCCTTGAGAGCTGCTTGGAAGCCTGATGGTGTGTGAAGTTAGTGAGCCAAATGGAGTTGTTCTCCCACAAGAACCACTCGGCTGATCCTTCTTCAATATGCCCTTCATCAACATGCAGTGTTTCCTTGATTGAATTAGCTCTCACACCAATATTTGCGTCTAGAGCCTTTGCATTGAGGGCTATCTGAAAACGGCTGTGGCGCTGAAGTTGCCTGTGAATGTGGAGTTGGTGGCATGTGAAACCCGCAAGTGGAGCATTCGTTTGTGTGCGATGCTCTACCAGGTTCATTCCTAGATAATGCACTCAAAGAGCACTAAGCATAGAGTGTGAAAACTGAGTTTCCTTGAGAGCTGCTTGGAAGCCTGATGGTGTGTGAAGTTAGTGAGCCAAATGGAGTTGTTCTCCCTCAGGATCCACTTTGCTGATCCTTCTTCAATATGCCCTTCACCAACATGCAGTGTTTCCTTGATTGAATTAGCTCTCACACCAATATTTGCGTCTAGAGCCTTTGCATTGAGGGCTATCTGAAAACGGCTGTGGCGCTGAAGTTGCCTGTGAATGTGGAGTTGGTGGCATGTGAAACCCGCATGTGGAGCATTCGTTTGTGTGCGATGCTCACCAAGCTTCATTTCAGTCCTAGGCACTTATAGGGCACTAAGCATAGAGTGTGAAAACTGAGTTTCCTTGAGAGCTGCTTGGAAGCCTGATGGTGTGTGAAGTTAGTGAGCCAAATGGAGTTGTTCTCCCACAAGAACCACTCGGCTGATCCTTTTCAATATGCCCTTCACCAACATGCAGTGTTTCCTTGATTGAATTAGCTCTCACACCAATATTTGCGTCTAGAGCCTTTGCATTGAGGGCTATCTGAAAACAACTGTGGCGCTGAAGTTGCCTGTGAATGTGGAGTTGGTGGCATGTGAAACCCGCATGTGGAGCATTCGTTTGTGTGGGATGCTATACCAGGTTCATTCCTAGATAATGCACTCAAAGAGCACTAAGCATAGAGTGTGAAAACTGAGTTTCCTTGAGAGCTGCTTGGAAGCCTGATGGTGTGTGAAGTTAGTGAGCCAAATGGAGTTGTTCTCCCACAGGATCCACTTTGGTGATCCTTCTTCAATATGCCCTTCACCAACATGCAGTGTTTCCTTGATTGAATTAGCTCTCACACCAATATTTGCGTCTAGAGCCTTTGCATTGAGGGCTATCTGAAAATGGCTGTGGCGCTGAAGTTGCCTGTGAATGTGGAGTTGGTGGCATGTGAAACCCGCATGTGGAGCATTCGTTTGTGTGGGATGCTCACCCAGGTTCATTTCAGTCCTAGGCATACAAACGGCACTAAGCATAGAGTGTGAAAACTGAGTTTCCTTGAGAGCTGCTTGGAAGCCTGATGGTGTGTGAAGTTAGTGAGCCAAATGGAGTTGTTCTCCCACAAGAACCACTCGGCTGATCCTTCTTCAATATGCCCTTCACCAACATGCAGTGTTTCCTTGATTGAATTAGCTCTCACACCAATATTTGCGTCTAGAGCCTTTGCATTGAGGGCTATCTGAAAACGGCTGTGGCGCTGAAGTTGCCTGTGAATGTGGAGTTGGTGGCATGTGAAACCCGCATGTGGAGCATTCGTTTGTGTGGGATGCTCTACCAGGTTCATTCCTAGATAATGCATTCAAAGAGCACTAAGCATAGAGTGTGAAAACTGAGTTTCCTTGAGAGCTGCTTGGAAGCCTGATGGTGTGTGAAGTTAGTGAGCCAAATGGAGTTGTTCTCCCACAAGAACCACTCGGCTGATCCTTTTCAATATGCCCTTCACCAACATGCAGTGTTTCCTTGATTGAATTAGCTCTCACACCAATATTTGCGTCTAGAGCCTTTGCATTGAGGGCTATCTGAAAACAACTGTGGCGCTGAAGTTGCCTGTGAATGTGGAGTTGGTGGCATGTGAAACCCGCATGTGGAGCATTCGTTTGTGTGGGCTGCTCTACCAGGTTCATTCCTAGATAATGCACTCAAAGAGCACTAAGCATAGAGTGTGAAAACTGAGTTTCCTTGAGAGCTGCTTGGAAGCCTGATGGTGTGTGAAGTTAGTGAGCCAAATGGAGTTGTTGTCCCACAAGAACCACTAGGCTGATCCTTCTTCAATATGCCCTTCACCAACATGCAGTGTTTCCTTGATTGAATTAGCTCTCACACCAATATTTGCGTAGAGACTTCGCATTGAGGGCTATCTGCAAACGGCTGTGACGCTGAAATTGCTTGTGAATGTGGAGTTGGTGGCATGTGAAACCCGCATGTGGAGCATTCGTTTGTGTGGGATGCTCTACCAGGTTCATTCCTAGATAATGCACTCAAAGGGCACTAAGCATAGAGTGTGAAAACTGAGTTTCCCTGAGAACTGCTTGGAAGCCTGATGGTGTGTGAAGTTAGTGAGCCAAATGGAGTTGTTCTCCCACAGGATCCACTTTGCTGATCCATCTTCAATATGCCCTTCACCAACATGCAGTGTTTCCTTGATTGAATTAGCTCTCACACCAATATTTGCGTCTAGAGCCTTTGCATTGAGGGCTATCTGAAAATGGCTGTGGCGCTGAAGTTGCCTGTGAATGTGGAGTTGGTGGCATGTGAAACCCGCAAGTGGAGCATTCGTTTGTGTGGGATGCTCTACCAGGATCATTCCTAGATAATGCACTCAAAGGGCACTAAGCATAGAGTGTGAAAACTGAGTTTCCTTGAGAGCTGCTTGGAAGCCTGATGGTGTGTGAAGTTAGTGAGCCAGATGGAGTTGTTCTCCCACAAGAAACACTCAGCTGATCCTTCTTCAATATGCCCTTCACCAACATGCAGTGTTTCCTTGATTGAATTAGCTCTCACACCAATATTTGCGTCTAGAGCCTTTGCATTGAGCGCTATCTGAAAACGGCTGTGGCGCTGAAGTTGCCTGTGAATGTGGAGTTGGTGGCATGTGAAACCCGCATGTGGAGCATTCGTTTGTGTGGGATGCTCACCAAGGTTCATTTCAGTCCTAGGCATACAAACGGCACTAAGCATAGAGTGTGAAAACTGAGTTTCCTTGAGAGCTGCTTGGAAGCCTGATGGTGTGTGAAGTTAGTGAGCCAAATGGAGTTGTTCTCCCACAAGAACCACTCGGCTGATCCTTCTTCAATATGCCCTTCACCAACATGCAGTGTTTCCTTGATTGAATTAGCTCTCACACCAATATTTGCGTCTAGAGCCTTTGCATTGAGGGCTATCTGAAAACGGCTGTGGCGCTGAAGTTGCCTGTGAATGTGGAGTTGGTGGCATGTGAAACCCGCATGTGGAGCATTCATTTGTGTGGGATGCTCTACCAGGTTCATTCCTAGGTAATGCACTCAAAGAGGACTAAGCATAGAGTGTGAAAACTGAGTTTCCTTGAGAGCTGCTTGGAAGCCTGATGGTGTGTGAAGTTAGTGAGCCAAATGGAGTTGTTCTCCCACAAGAACCACTCGGCTGATCCTTCTTCAATATGCCCTTCACCAACATGCAGTGTTTCCTTGATTGAATTAGCTCTCACACAAATATTTGCGTCTAGAGCCTTTGCATTAAGGGCTATCTGAAAACAACTGTGGCGCTGAAGTTGTCTGTGAATGTGGAGTTGGTGGCATATGAAACCCGCATGTGGAGCATTCGTTTGTGTGGGATGCTCTACCAGGTTCATTCCTAGATAATGCACTCAAAGAGCACTAAGCATAGAGTGTGAAAACTGAGTTTCCTTGAGAGCTGCTTGGAAGCCTGATGGTGTGTGAAGTTAGTGAGCCAAATGGAGTTGTTCTCCCACAAGAACCACACGGCTGATCCTTCTTCAATATGCCCTTCACCAACATGCAGTGTTTCCTTGATTGAATTAGCTCTCACACCAATATTTGCGTCTAGAGCCTTTGCATTGAGGGCTATCTGAAAACGGCTGTGGCGCTGAAGTTGCCTGTGAATGTGGAGTTGGTGGCATGTGAAACCCGCATGTGGAGCATTCATTTGTGTGGGATGCTCTACCAGGTTCATTCCTAGATAATGCAATCAAAGAGCACTAAGCATAGAGTGTGAAAACTGAGTTTCCTTGAGAGCTGCTTGGAAGCCTGATGGTGTGTGAAGTTAGTGAGCCAAATGGAGTTGTTGTCCCACAAGAACCACTCGGCTGATCCTTCTTCAATATGCCCTTCACCAACATGCAGTGTTTCCTTGATTGAATTAGCTCTCACACCAATATTTGCGTCTAGAGCCTTTGCATTAAGGGCTATCTGAAAACAACTGTGGCGCTGAAGTTGCCTGTGAATGTGGAGTTGGTGGCATGTGAAACCCGCATGTGGAGCATTCATTTGTGTGGGATGCTCTACCAGGTTCATTCCTAGATAATGCACTCAAAGAGCACTAAGCATAGAGTGTGAAAACTGAGTTTCCTTGAGAGCTGCTTGGAAGCCTGATGGTGTGTGAAGTTAGTGAGCCAAATGGAGTTGTTGTCCCACAAGAACCACTCGGCTGATCCTTCTTCAATATGCCCTTCACCAACATGCAGTGTTTCCTTGATTGAATTAGCTCTCACACCAATATTTACGTCTAGAGCCTTCGCATTGAGGGCTATCTGCAAACGGCTGTGGCGCTGAAGTTGCCTGTGAATGTGGAGTTGGTGGCATGTGAAACCCGCATGTGGAGCATTCGTTTGTGTGGGATGCTCTACCAGGTTCATTCCTAGATAATGCACTCAAAGGGCACTAAGCATAGAGTGTGAAAACTGAGTTTCCTTGAGAACTGCTTGGAAGCCTGATGGTGTGTGAAGTTAGTGAGCCAAATGGAGTTGTTCTCCCTCAGGATCCACTTTGCTGATCCTTCTTCAATATGCCCTTCACCAACATGCAGTGTTTCCTTGATTGAATTAGCTCTCACACCAATATTTGCGTCTAGAGCCTTTGCATTGAGGGCTATCTGAAAACGGCTGTGGCGCTGAAGTTGCCTGTGAATGTGGAGTTGGTGGCATGTGAAACCCGCATGTGGAGCATTCGTTTGTGTGCGATGCTCACCAAGCTTCATTTCAGTCCTAGGCACTTATAGGGCACTAAGCATAGAGTGTGAAAACTGAGTTTCCTTGAGAGCTGCTTGGAAGCCTGATGGTGTGTGAAGTTAGTGAGCCAAATGGAGTTGTTGTCCCACAAGAACCACTCGGCTGATCCTTCTTCAATATGCCCTTCACCAACATTCAATGTTTCCTTGATTGAATTAGCTCTCACACCAATGTTTGCGTCTAGAGCCTTTGCATTGAGGGCTATCTGAAAACGGCTGTGGCGCTGAAGTTGCCTGTGAATGTGGAGTTGGTGGCATGTGAAACCCGCATGTGGAGCATTCGTTTGTGTGCGATGCTCTACCAGGTTCATTCCTAGATAATGCACTCAAAGGGCACTAAGCATAGAGTGTGAAAACTGAGTTTCCTTGAGAGCTGCTTGGAAGCCTGATGGTGTGTGAAGTTAGTGAGCCAAATGGAGTTGTTCTCCCACAAGAACCACTCGGCTGATCCTTCTTCAATATGCCCTTCACCAACATGCAGTGTTTCCTTGATTGAATTAGCTCTCACACCAATATTTGCGTCTAGAGCCTTCGCATTGAGGGCTATCTGCAAACGGCTGTGGCGCTGAAGTTGCCTGTGAATGTGGAGTTGGTGGCATGTGAAACCCGCATGTGGAGCATTCGTTTGTGTGGGATGCTCTACCAGGTTCATTCCTAGATAATGCACTCAAAGGGCACTAAGCATAGAGTGTGAAAACTGAGTTTCCTTGAGAACTGCTTGGAAGCCTGATGGTGTGTGAAGTTAGTGAGCCAAATGGAGTTGTTCTCCCTCAGGATCCACTTTGCTGATCCTTCTTCAATATGCCCTTCACCAACATGCAGTGTTTCCTTGATTGAATTAGCTCTCACACCAATATTTGCGTCTAGAGCCTTTGCATTGAGGGCTATCTGAAAACGGCTGTGGCGCTGAAGTTGCCTGTGAATGTGGAGTTGGTGGCATGTGAATCCCGCATGTGGAGCATTCATTTGTGTGGGATGCTCTACCAGGTTCATTCCTAGATAATGCACTCAAAGAGCACTAAGCATAGAGTGTGAAAACTGAGTTTCCTTGAGAGCTGCTTGGAAGCCTGATGTTGTGTGAAGTTAGTGAGCCAAATGGAGTTGTTCTCCCACAAGAACCACTCGGCTGATCCTTCTTCAATATGCCCTTCACCAACATGCAGTGTTTCCTTGATTGAATTAGCTCTCACACCAATATTTGCGTCTAGAGCCTTCGCATTGAGGGCTATCTGCAAACGGCTGTGGCGCTGAAGTTGCCTGTGAATGTGGAGTTGGTGGCATGTGAAACCCGCATGTGGAGCATTCGTTTGTGTGGGATGCTCTACCAGGTTCATTCCTAGATAATGCACTCAAAGGGCACTAAGCATAGAGTGTGAAAACTGAGTTTCCTTGAGAACTGCTTGGAAGCCTGATGGTGTGTGAAGTTAGTGAGCCAAATGGAGTTGTTCTCCCTCAGGATCCACTTTGCTGATCCTTCTTCAATATGCCCTTCACAAACATGCAGTGTTTCCTTGATTGAATTAGCTCTCACACCAATATTTGCGTCTAGAGCCTTTGCATTGAGGGCTATCTGAAAACGGCTGTGGCGCTGAAGTTGCCTGTGAATGTGGAGTTGGTGGCATGTGAAACCCGCATGTGGAGCATTCGTTTGTGTGGGATGCTCTACCAGGTTCATTGCTAGATAATGCACTCAAAGAGCACTAAGCATAGAGTGTGAAAACTGAGTTTCCTTGAGAGCTGCTTGGAAGCCTGATGGTGTGTGAAGTTAGTGAGCCAAATGGAGTTGTTCTCCCACAAGAACCACTCGGCTGATCCTTCTTCAATATGCCCTTCACCAACATGCAGTGTTTCCTTGATTGAATTAGCTCTCACACCAATATTTGCGTCTAGAGCCTTTGCATTGAGGGCTATCTGAAAACGGCTGTGGCGCTGAAGTTGCCTGTGAATGTGGAGTGGGTGGCATGTGAAACCCGCATGTGGAGCATTCGTTTGTGTGGGATGCTCTACCATGTTCATTCCTAGATAATGCACTCAAAGGGCACTAAGCATAGAGTGTGAAAACTGAGTTTCCTTGAGAGCTGCTTGGAAGCCTGATGGTGTGTGAAGTTAGTGAGCCAAATGGAGTTGTTGTCCCACAAGAACCACTCGGCTGATCCTTCTTCAATATGCCCTTCACCAACATTCAATGTTTCCTTGATTGAATTAGCTCTCACACAAATGTTTGCGTCTAGAGCCTTTGCATTGAGGGCTATCTGCAAACGGCTGTGGCGCTGAAGTTGCCTGTGAATGTGGAGTTGGTGGCATGTGAAACCCGCATGTGGAGCATTCGTTTGTGTGGGATGCTCTACCAGGTTCATTCCTAGATAATGCACTCAAAGGGCACTAAGCCTAGAGTGTGAAAACTGAGTTTCCTTGAGAACTGCTTGGAAGCCTGATGGTGTGTGAAGTTAGTGAGCCAAATGGAGTTGTTCTCCCTCAGGATCCACTTTGCTGATCCTTCTTCAATATGCCCTTCACAAACATGCAGTGTTTCCTTGATTGAATTAGCTCTCACACCAATATTTGCGTCTAGAGCCTTTGCATTGAGGGCTATCTGAAAACGGCTGTGGCGCTGAAGTTGCCTGTGAATGTGGAGTTGGTGGCATGTGAAACCCGCATGTGGAGCATTCATTTGTGTGGGATGCTCTACCAGGTTCATTCCTAGATAATGCACTCAAAGAGCACTAAGCATAGAGTGTGAAAACTGAGTTTCCTTGAGAGCTGCTTGGAAGCCTGATGGTGTGTGAAGTTAGTGAGCCAAATGGAGTTGTTCTCCCACAAGAACCACTCGGCTGATCCTTCTTCAATATGCCCTTCACCAACATGCAGTGTTTCCTTGATTGAATTAGCTCTCACACCAATATTTGCGTCTAGAGCCTTCGCATTGAGGGCTATCTGAAAACGGCTGTGGCGCTGAAGTTGCCTGTGAATGTGGAGTTGGTGGCATGTGAAACCCGCATGTGGAGCATTCGTTTGTGTGGGATGCTCTGCCAGGTTCATTCCTAGATAATGCACTCAAAGAGCACTAAGCATAGAGTGTGAAAACTGAGTTTCCTTGAGAGCTGCTTGGAAGCCTGATGGTGTGTGAAGTTAGTGAGCCAAATGGAGTTGTTCTCCCACAAGAACCACTCGGCTGATCCTTCTTCAATATGCCCTTCACCAACATGCAGTGTTTCCTTGATTGAATTAGCTCTCACACCAATATTTGCGTCTAGAGCCTTTGCATTGAGGGCTATCTGAAAACGGCTGTGGCGCTGAAGTTGAGTGTGAATGTGGAGTTGGTGGCATGTGAAACCCGCATGTGGAGCATTCGTTTGTGTGGGATGCTCTACCATGTTCATTCCTAGATAATGCACTCAAAGGGCACTAAGCATAGAGTGTGAAAACTGAGTTTCCTTGAGAGCTGCTTGGAAGCCTGATGGTGTGTGGAGTTAGTGAGCCAAATGGAGTTGTTCTCCCACAAGAACCACTCGGCTGATCCTTCTTCAATATGCCCTTCACCAACATGCAGTGTTTCCTTGATTGAATTAGCTCTCACACCAATATTTGCGTCTAGAGCCTTTGCATTGAGGGCTATCTGAAAACGGCTGTGGCGCTGAAGTTGCCTGTGAATGTGGAGTTGGTGGCATGTGAAACCCGCATGTGGAGCATTCGTTTGTGTGCAATGCTCACCAAGCTTCATTTCAGTCCTAGGCACTTATAGGGCACTAAGCATAGAGTGTGAAAACTGAGTTTCCTTGAGAGCTGCTTGGAAGCCTGATGGTGTGTGAAGTTAGTGAGCCAAATGGAGTTGTTGTCCCACAAGAACCACTCGGCTGATCCTTTTCAATATGCCCTTCACCAACATGCAGTGTTTCCTTGATTGAATTAGCTCTCACACCAATATTTGCGTCTAGAGCCTTTGCATTGAGGGCTATCTGAAAATGGCTGTGGCGCTGAAGTTGCCTGTGAATGTGGAGTTGGTGGCATGTGAAACCCGCATGTGGAGCATTCGTTTGTGTGGGATGCTCTACCAGGTTCATTCCTAGATAATGCACTCAAAGGGCACTAAGCATAGAGTGTGAAAACTGAGTTTCCTTGAGAGCTGCTTAGAAGCCTGATGACGTGTGAAGTTAGTGAGCCAAATGGAGTTGTTCTCCCACAGGATCCACTTTGCTGATCCTTCTTCAATATGCCCTTCACCAACATGCAGTGTTTCCTTGATTGAATTAGCTCTCACACCAATATTTGCGTCTAGAGCCTTTGCATTGAGGGCTATCTGAAAATGGCTGTGGCGCTGAAGTTGCCTGTGAATGTGGAGTTGGTGGCATGTGAAACCCGCATGTGGAGCATTCGTTTGTGTGGGATGCTCTACCAGGTTCATTCCTAGATAATGCACTCAAAGGGCACTAAGCATAGAGTGTGAAAACTGAGTTTCCTTGAGAGCTGCTTGGAAGCCTGATGGTGTGTGAAGTTAGTGAGCCAAATGGAGTTGTTCTCCCACAAGAACCACTCGGCTGATCCTTCTTCAATATGCCCTTCACCAACATGCAGTGTTTCCTTGATTGAATTAGCTCTCACACCAATATTTGCGTCTAGAGCCTTTGCATTGAGGGCTATCTGCAAACGGCTGTGGCGCTGAAGTTGCCTGTGAATGTGGAGTTGGTGGCATGTGAAACCCGCATGTGGAGCATTCGTTTGTGTGGGATGCTCTACCAGGTTCATTCCTAGATAATGCACTCAAAGAGCACTAAGCATAGAGTGTGAAAACTGAGTTTCCTTGAGAGCTGCTTGGAAGCCTGATGGTGTGTGAAGTTAGTGAGCCAAATGGAGTTGTTCTCCCTCAGGATCCACTTTGCTGATCCTTCTTCAATATGCCCTTCACCAACATGCAGTGTTTCCTTGATTGAATTAGCTCTCACACCAATATTTGCGTCTAGAGCCTTTGCATTGAGGGCTATCTGAAAATGGCTGTGGCACTGAAGTTGCCTGTGAATGTGGAGTTGGTGGCATGTGAAAACCCGCATGTGGAGCATTCATTTGTGTGGGATGCTCTACCAGGTTCATTACTAGATAATGCACTCAAAGGGTACTAAGCATAGAGTGTGAAAACTGAGTTTCCTTGAGAGCTGCTTGGAAGCCTGATGGTGTGTGAAGTTAGTGAGCCAAATGGAGTTGTTCTCCCACAAGAACCACTCGGCTGATCCTTCTTCAATATGCCCTTCACCAACATGCAGTGTTTCCTTGATTGAATTAGCTCTCACACCAATATTTGCGTCTAGAGCCTTTGCATTGAGGGCTATCTGAAAATGGCTGTGGCGCTGAAGTTGCCTGTGAATGTGGAGTTGGTGGCATGTGAAACCCGCATGTGGAGCATTCGTTTGTGTGCGATGCTCACCAAGCTTCATTTCAGTCCTAGGCACACAAAGAGCACTAAGCATAGAGTGTGAAAACTGAGTTTCCTTGAGAGCTGCTTGGAAGCCTGATGGTGTGTGGAGTTAGTGAGCCAAATGGAGTTGTTCTCCCACAAGAACCACTCGGCTGATCCTTCTTCAATATGCCCTTCACCAACATGCAGTGTTTCCTTGATTGAATTAGCTCTCACACCAATATTTGCGTCTAGAGCCTTTGCATTGAGGGCTATCTGAAAACGGCTGTGGCGCTGAAGTTGCCTGTGAATGTGGAGTTGGTGGCATGTGAAACCCGCATGTGGAGCATTCGTTTGTGTGCGATGCTCACCAAGCTTCATTTCAGTCCTATGCACTTATAGGGCACTAAGCATAGAGTGTGAAAACTGAGTTTCCTTGAGAGCTGCTTGGAAGCCTGATGGTGTGTGAAGTTAGTGAGCCAAATGGAGTTGTTCTCCCACAAGAACCACTCGGCTGATCCTTTTCAATATGCCCTTCACCAACATGCAGTGTTTCCTTGATTGAATTAGCTCTCACACCAATATTTGTGTCTAGAGCCTTTGCATTGAGGGCTATCTGAAAACGGCTGTGGCGCTGAAGTTGCCTGTGAATGTGGAGTTGGTGGCATGTGAAACCCGCATGTGGAGCATTCGTTTGTGTGGGATGCTCTACCAGGTTCATTCCTAGATAATGCACTCAAAGGGCACTAAGCATAGAGTGTGAAAACTGAGTTTCCTTGAGAGCTGCTTGGAAGCCTGATGGTGTGTGAAGTTAGTGAGCCAAATGGAGTTGTTGTCCCACAAGAACCACTCGGCTGATCCTTCTTCAATATGCCCTTCACCAACATGCAGTGTTTCCTTGATTGAATTAGCTCTCACACCAATATTTGCGTCTAGAGCCTTTGCATTGAGGGCTATCTGAAAACAACTGTGGCGCTGAAGTTGCCTGTGAATGTGGAGTTGGTGGCATGTGAAACCCGCATGTGGAGCATTCGTTTGTGTGGGATGCTCTACCAGGTTCATTCCTAGATAATGCACTCAA
The DNA here is from genome assembly GCF_030435755.1 of Ochotona princeps. NCBI lineage: Eukaryota > Metazoa > Chordata > Mammalia > Lagomorpha > Ochotonidae > Ochotona > Ochotona princeps. Next base: position 16,003 of record NW_026697345.1, on the reverse strand, counting down.
AGAGCACTAAGCATAGAGTGTGAAAACTGAGTTTCCTTGAGAACTGCTTGGAAGCCTGATGGTGTGTGAAGTTAGTGAGCCAAATGGAGTTGTTCTCCCTCAGGATCCACTTTGCTGATCCTTCTTCAATATGCCCTTCACCAACATGCAGTGTTTCCTTGATTGAATTAGCTCTCACACCAATATTTGCGTCTAGAGCCTTTGCATTGAGGGCTATCTGAAAACGGCTGTGGCGCTGAAGTTGCCTGTGAATGTGGAGTTGGTGGCATGTGAAACCCGCATGTGGAGCATTCGTTTGTGTGCGATGCTCTACCAGGTTCATTCCTAGATAATGCACTCAAAGAGCACTAAGCATAGAGTGTGAAAACTGAGTTTCCTTGAGAGCTGCTTGGAAGCCTGATGGTGTGTGAAGTTAGTGAGCCAAATGGAGTTGTTCTCCCACAAGAACCACTCGGCTGATCCTTCTTCAATATGCCCTTCACCAACATGCAGTGTTTCCTTGATTGAATTAGCTCTCACACCAATATTTGCGTCTAGAGCCTTTGCATTGAGGGCTATCTGAAAACGGCTGTGGCGCTGAAGTTGCCTGTGAATGTGGAGTTGGTGGCATGTGAAACCCGCATGTGGAGCATTCGTTTGTGTGGGATGCTCTACCAGGTTCATTCCTAGATAATGCACTCAAAGGGCACTAAGCATAGAGTGTGAAAACTGAGTTTCCTTGAGAGCTGCTTGGAAGCCTGATGGTGTGTGAAGTTAGTGAGCCAAATGGAGTTGTTCTCCCACAAGAACCACTCGGCTGATCCTTCTTCAATATGCCCTTCACCAACATGCAGTGTTTCCTTGATTGAATTAGCTCTCACACCAATATTTGCGTCTAGAGCCTTTGCATTGAGGGCTATCTGAAAACGGCTGTGGCGCTGAAGTTGCCTGTGAATGTGGAGTTGGTGGCATGTGAAACCCGCATGTGGAGCATTCGTTTGTGTGGGATGCTCACCAAGGTTCATTTCAGTCCTAGGCACTTATAGGGCACTAAGCATAGAGTGTGAAAACTGAGTTTCCTTGAGAGCTGCTTGGAAGCCTGATGGTGTGTGAAGTTAGTGAGCCAAATGGAGTTGTTCTCCCACAAGAACCACTCGGCTGATCCTTCTTCAATATGCCCTTCACCAACATTCAATGTTTCCTTGATTGAATTAGCTCTCACACGAATATTTGCGTCTAGAGCCTTTGCATTGAGGACTATCTGAAAATGGCTGTGGCGCTGAAGTTGCCTGTGAATGTGGAGTTGGTGGCATGTGAAACCCGCATGTGGAGCATTCGTTTGTGTGGGATGCTCTACCAGGTTCATTCCTAGATAATGCACTCAAAGGGCACTAAGCATAGAGTGTGAAAACTGAGTTTCCTTGAGAGCTGCTTGGAAGCCTGATGGTGTGTGAAGTTAGTGAGCCAAATGGAGTTGTTCTCCCACAAGAACCACTCGGCTGATCCTTTTCAATATGCCCTTCACCAACATGCAGTGTTTCCTTGATTGAATTAGCTCTCACACCAATATTTGCGTCTAGAGCCTTTGCATTGAGGGCTATCTGCAAACGGCTGTGGCGCTGAAGTTGTCTGTGAATGTGGAGTTGGTGGCATGTGAAACCCGCATGTGGAGCATTCATTTGTGTGGGATGCTCACCAAGCTTCATTTCAGTCCTAGGCACACAAAGAGCACTAAGCATAGAGTGTGAAAACTGAGTTTCCTTGAGAGCTGCTTGGAAGCCTGATGGTGTGTGAAGTTAGTGAGCCAAATGGAGTTGTTCTCCCACAAGAATCACTCGGCTGATCCTTCTTCAATATACCCTTCACCAACATGCAGTGTTTCCTTGATTGAATTAGCTCTCACACCAATATTTGCGTCTAGAGCCTTTGCATTGAGGGCTATCTGAAAACGGCTGTGGCGCTGAAGTTGCCTGTGAATGTGGAGTTGGCGGCATGTGAAACCCGCATGTGGAGCATTCGTTTGTGTGGGATGCTCTACCAGGTTCATTCCTAGATAATGCACTCAAAGGGCACTAAGCATAGAGTGTGAAAACTGAGTTTCCTTGAGAGCTGCTCGGAAGCCTGATGGTGTGTGAAGTTAGTGAGCCAAATGGAGTTGTTCTCCCACAAGAACCACTCGGCTGATCCTTCTTTAATATGCCCTTCACCAACATGCAGTGTTTCCTTGATTGAATTAGCTCTCACACCAATATTTGCGTCTAGAGCCTTTGCATTGAGGGCTATTTGAAAACGGCTGTGGCGCTGAAGTTGCCTGTGAATGTGGAGTTGGTGGCATGTGAAACCCGCATGTGGAGCATTCGTTTGTGTGCGATGCTCACCATGCTTCATTTCAGTCGTAGACACTCAAAGGGCACTAAGCATAGAGTGTGAAAACTGAGTTTGCTTGAGAGCTGCTTGGAAGCCTGATGGTGTGTGAAGTTAGTGAGCCAAATGGAGTTGTTCTCCCACAAGAACCACTCGGCTGATCCTTTTCAATATGCCCTTCACCAACATGCAGTGTTTCCTTGATTGAATTAGCTCTCACACCAATATTTGCGTCTAGAGCCTTTGCATTGAGGGCTATCTGAAAACGGCTGTGGCGCTGAAGTTGCCTGTGAATGTGGAGTTGGTGGCATGTGAAACCCGCATGTGGAGCATTCGTTTGTGTGCGATGCTCTACCAGGTTCATTCCTAGATAATGCACTCAAAGGGCACTAAGCATAGAGTGTGAAAACTGAGTTTCCTTGAGAGCTGCTTGGAAGCCTGATGGTGTGTGAAGTTAGTGAGCCAAATGGAGTTGTTCTCCCACAAGAACCACTCGGCTGATCCTTTACAATATGCCCTTCAGCAACATGCAGTGTTTCCTTGATTGAATTAGCTCTCACACCAATATTTGCGTCTAGAGCCTTTGCATTGAGGGCTATCTGAAAACGGCTGTGGCGCTGAAGTTGCCTGTGAATGTGGAGTTGGTGGCATGTGAAACCCGCATGTGGAGCATTCATTTGTGTGCGATGCTCACCAAGCTTCATTTCAGTCCTAGGCACTTATAGGGCACTAAGCATAGAGTGTGAAAACTGAGTTTCCTTGAGAGCTGCTTGGAAGCCTGATGGTGTGTGAAGTTAGTGAGCCAAATGGAGTTGTTCTCCCACAAGAACCACTCGGCTGATCCTTCTTCAATATGCCCTTCACCAACATGCAGTGTTTCCTTGATTGAATTAGCTCTCACACCAATATTTGCGTCTAGAGCCTTTGCATTGAGGGCTATCTGAAAACGGCTGTGGCGCTGAAGTTGCCTGTGAATGTGGAGTTGGTGGCATGTGAAACCCGCATGTGGAGCATTCGTTTGTGTGGGATGCTCTACCAGGTTCATTCCTAGATAATGCACTCAAAGGGCACTAAGCATAGAGTGTGAAAACTGAGTTTCCTTGAGAGCTGCTTGGAAGCCTGATGGTGTGTGAAGTTAGTGAGCCAAATGGAGTTGTTCTCTCACAGGATCCACTTTGCTGATCCTTCTTCAATATGCCCTTCACCAACATGCAGTGTTTCCTTGATTGAATTAGCTCTCACACCAATATTTGCGTCTAGAGCCTTTGCATTGAGGGCTATCTGAAAACGGCTGTGGCGCTGAAGTTGCCTGTGAATGTGGAGTTGGTGGCATGTGAAACTCGCATGTGGAGCATTCATTTGTGTGGGATGCTCTACCAGGTTCATTCCTAGATAATGCACTCAAAGGGCACTAAGCATAGAGTGTGAAAACTGTGTTTCCTTGAGAGCTGCTTGGAAGCCTGATGGTGTGTGAAGTTAGTGAGCCAAATGGAGTTGTTCTCCCACAAGAACCACTCGGCTGATCCTTCTTCAATATGCCCTTCACCAATATGCAGTGTTTCCTTGATTGAATTAGCTCTCACACGAATATTTGCGTCTAGAGCCTTTGCATTGAGGGCTATCTGAAAACGGCTGTGGCGCTGAAGTTGCCTGTGAATGTGGAGTTGGTGGCATGTGAAACCCGCATGTGGAGCATTCGTTTATGTGCGATGCTCACCAAGCTTCATTTCAGTCCTAGACACACAAAGAGCACTAAGCATAGAGTGTGAAAACTGAGTTTCCTTGAGAGCTGCTTGGAAGCCTGATGGTGTGTGAAGTTAGTGAGCCAAATGGAGTTGTTCTCCCACAAGAACCACTCAGCTGATCCTTCTTCAATATGCCCTTCACCAACATGCAGTGTTTCCTTGATTGAATTAGCTCTCACACCAATATTTGCGTCTAGAGCCTTAGCATTGAGGGCTATCTGAAAACGGCTGTGGCGCTGAAGTTGCCTGTGAATGTGGAGTTGGTGGCATGTGAAACCCGCATGTGGAGCATTCGTTTGTGTGCGATGCTCACCAAGCTTCATTTCAGTCCTAGGCACTTATAGGGCACTAAGCATAGAGTGTGAAAACTGAGTTTCCTTGAGAGCTGCTTGGAAGCCTGATGGTGTGTGAAGTTAGTGAGCCAAATGGAGTTGTTCTCCCACAAGAACCACTCGGCTGATCCTTCTTCAATATGCCCTTCACCAACATGCAGTGTTTCCTTGATTGAATTAGCTCTCACACCAATATTTGCGTCTAGAGCCTTTGCATTGAGGGCTATCTGAAAACGGCTGTGGCGCTGAAGTTGCCTGTGAATGTGGAGTTGGTGGCATGTGAAACCCGCATGTGGAGCATTCGTTTGTGTGGGATGCTCTACCAGGTTCATTCCTAGATAATGCACTCAAAGGGCACTAAGCATAGAGTGTGAAAACTGAGTTTCCTTGAGAGCTGCTTGGAAGCCTGATGGTGTGTGAAGTTAGTGAGCCAAATGGAGTTGTTCTCCCACAGGATCCACTCGGCTGATCCTTCTTCAATATGCCCTTCACCAACATGCAGTGTTTCCTTGATTGAATTAGCTCTCACACCAATATTTGCGTCTAGAGCCTTTGCATTGAGGGCTATCTGAAAACGGCTGTGGCGCTGAAGTTGCCTGTGAATGTGGAGTTGGTGGCATGTGAAACCCGCATGTGGAGCATTCATTTGTGTGGGATGCTCTACCAGGTTCATTCCTAGATAATGCACTCAAAGGGCACTAAGCATAGAGTGTGAAAACTGAGTTTCCTTGAGAGCTGCTTGGAAGCCTGATGGTGTGTGAAGTTAGTGAGCCAAATGGAGTTGTTCTCCCACAAGAACCACTCGGCTGATCCTTCTTCAATATGCCCTTCACCAATATGCAGTGTTTCCTTGATTGAATTAGCTCTCACACCAATATTTGCGTCTAGAGCCTTTGCATTGAGGGCTATCTGAAAACGGCTGTGGCGCTGAAGTTGCCTGTGAATGTGGAGTTGGTGGCAAGTGAAACCCGCATGTGGAGCATTCGTTTGTGTGGGATGCTCTATCAGGTTCATTCCTAGATAATACACTCAAAGGGCACTAAGCATAGAGTGTGAAAACTGAGTTTCCTTGAGAGCTGCTTGGAAGCCTGATGGTGTGTGAAGTTAGTGAGCCAAATGGAGTTGTTCTCCCACAGGATCCACTTTGCTGATCCTTCTTCAATATGCCCTTCACCAACATGCAGTGTTTCCTTGATTGAATTAGCTCTCACACCAATATTTGCGTCTAGAGCCTTTGCATTGAGGGCTTTCTGAAAATGGCTGTGGCGCTGAAGTTGCCTGTGAATGTGGAGTTGGTGGCATGTGAAACCCGCATGTGGAGCATTCGTTTGTGTGGGATGCTCTACCAGGTTCATTCCTAGATAATGCACTCAAAGGGCACTAAGCATAGAGTGTGAAAACTGAGTTTCCTTGAGAGCTGCTTGGAAGCCTGATGGTGTGTGAAGTTAGTGAGCCAAATGGAGTTGATGTCCCACAAGAACCACTCGGCTGATCCTTCTTTAATATGCCCTTCACCAACATGCAGTGTTTCCTTGATTGAATTAGCTCTCACACCAATATTTGCGTCTAGAGCCTTTGCATTGAGGGCTATCTGAAAACGGCTGTGGCGCTGAAGTTGCATGTGAATGTGGAGTTGGTGGCATGTGAAACCCGCATGTGGAGCATTCGTTTGTGTGGGATGCTCACCAAGGTTCATTTCAGTCCTAGGCATACAAACAGCACTAAGCATAGAGTGTGAAAACTGAGTTTGCTTGAGAGCTGCTTGGAAGCCAGATGGTGTGTGAAGTTAGTGAGCCAAATGGAGTTGTTCTCCCACAAGAACCACTCGGCTGATCCTTCTTCAATATGCCCTTCACCAACATGCAGTGTTTCCTTGATTGAATTAGCTCTCACACCAATATTTGCGTCTAGAGCCTTTGCATTGAGGGCTATCTGAAAACGGCTGTGGCGCTGAAGTTGCCTGTGAATGTGGAGTTGGTGGCATGTGAAACCCGCATGTGGAGCATTCGTTTGTGTGGGATGCTCACCAAGGTTCATTTCAGTCCTAGGCATACAAACGGCACTAAGCATAGAGTGTGAAAACTGAGTTTGCTTGAGAGCTGCTTGGAAGCCTGATGGTGTGTGAAGTTAGTGAGCCAAATGGAGTTGTTCTCCCACAAGAACCACTCGGCTGATCCTTCTTCAATATGCCCTTCACCAACATGCAGTGTTTCCTTGATTGAATTAGCTCTCACACCAATATTTGCGTCTAGAGCCTTTGCATTGAGGGCTATCTGAAAAAGGCTGTGGCGCTGAAGTTGCCTGTGAATGTGGAGTTGGTGGCATGTGAAACCCGCATGTGGAGCATTCGTTTGTGTGGGATGCTCTACCAGGTTCATTCCTAGATAATGCACTCAAAGAGCACTAAGCATAGAGTGTGAAAACTGAGTTTGCTTGAGAGCTGCTTGGAAGCCTGATGGTGTGTGAAGTTAGTGAGCCAAATGGAGTTGTTCTCCCACAAGAACCACTCGGCTGATCCTTTTCAATATGCCCTTCACCAACATGCAGTGTTTCCTTGATTGAATTAGCTCTCACACCAATATTTGCGTCTAGAGCCTTTGCATTGAGGGCTATCTGAAAACGGCTGTGGCGCTGAAGTTGCCTGTGAATGTGGAGTTGGTGGCATGTGAAACCCGCATGTGGAGCATTCATTTGTGTGCGATGCTCTACCAGGTTCATTCCTAGATAATGCACTCAAAGAACACTAAGCATAGAGTGTGAAAACTGAGTTTCCTTGAGAGCTGCTTGGAAGCCTGATGGTGTGTGAAGTTAGTGAGCCTAATGGAGTTGTTGTCCCACAAGAACCACTCGGCTGATCCTTCTTCAATATGCCCTTCACAAACATGCAGTGTTTCCTTGATTGAATTAGCTCTCACACCAATATTTGCGTCTAGAGCCTTTGCATTAAGGGCTATCTGAAAATGGCTGTGGCGCTGAAGTTGCCTGTGAATGTGGAGTTGGTGGCATGTGAAACCCGTATGTGGAGCATTCGTTTGTGTGGGATGCTCTACCAGGTTCATTCCTAGATAATGCACTCAAAGAGCACTAAGCATAGAGTGTGAAAACTGAGTTTCCTTGAGAGCTGCTTGGAAGCCTGATGGTGTGTGAAGTTAGTGAGCCAAATGGAGTTGTTCTCCCACAAGAACCACTCAGCTGATCCTTCTTCAATATGCCCTTCACCAACATGCAGTGTTTCCTTGATTGAATTAGCTCTCACACCAATATTTGCGTCTAGAGCCTTCGCATTGAGGGCTATCTGCAAACGGCTGTGGCGCTGAAGTTGCCTGTGAATGTGGAGTTGGTGGCATGTGAAACCCGCATGTGGAGCATTCGTTTGTGTGGGATGCTCTACCAGGTTCATTCCAAGATAATGCACTCAAAGGGCACTAAGCATAGAGTGTGAAAACTGACTTTCCTTGAGAACTGCTTGGAAGCCTGATGGTGTGTGAAGTTAGTGAGCCAAATGGAGTTGTTCTCCCACAGGATCCACTCGGCTGATCCTTCTTCAATATGCCCTTCACCAACATGCAGTGTTTCCTTGATTGAATTAGCTCTCACACCAATATTTGCGTCTAGAGCCTTTGCATTGAGGGCTATCTGAAAACGGCTGTGGCGCTGAAGTTGCCTGTGAATGTGGAGTTGGTGGCATGTGAAACCCGCATGTGGAGCATTCGTTTGTGTGGGATGCTCTACCAGGTTCATTCCTAGATAATGCACTCAAAGGGCACTAAGCATAGAGTGTGAAAACTGAGTTTCCTTGAGAGCTGCTTGGAAGCCTGATGGTGTGTGAAGTTAGTGAGCCAAATGGAGTTGTTCTCCCACAGGATCCACTTTGCTGATCCTTCTTCAATATGCCCTTCACCAACATGCAGTGTTTCCTTGATTATGAAAATTAGCTCTCACACCAATATTTGCGTCTAGAGCCTTTGCATTGAGGGCTATCTGAGGAAAAACGGCTGTGGCGCTGAAGTTGCCTGTGAATGTGGAGTTGGTGGCATGTGAAACCCGCATGTGGAGCATTCGTTTGTGTGGGATGCTCTACCAGGTTCATTCCTAGATAATGCACTCAAAGGGCACTAAGCATAGAGTGTGAAAACTGAGTTTCCTTGAGAGCTGCTTGGAAGCCTGGTGGTGTGTGAAGTTAGTGAGCCAAATGGAGTTGTTCTCCCACAAGAACCACTCGGCTGATCCTTTTCAATATGCCCTTCACCAACATGCAGTGTTTCCTTGATTGAATTAGCTCTCACACCAATATTTGCGTCTAGAGCCTTTGCATTGAGGGCTATCTGAAAACGGCTGTGGCGCTGAAGTTGCCTGTGAATGTGGAGTTGGTGGCATGTGAAACCCGCATGTGGAGCATTCGTTTGTGTGCGATGCTCACCAAGCTTCATTTCAGTCCTAGGCACACAAAGAGCACTAAGCATAGAGTGTGAAAACTGAGTTTCCTTGAGAGCTGCTTGGAAGCCTGATGGTGTGTGAAGTTAGTGAGCCAAATGGAGTTGTTCTCCCACAAGAACCACTCGGCTGATCCTTCTTTAATATGCCCTTCACCAACATGCAGTGTTTCCTTGATTGAATTAGCTCTCACACCAATATTTGCGTCTAGAGCCTTTGCATTGAGGGCTATCTGAAAACGGCTGTGGCGCTGAAGTTGCCTGTGAATGTGGAGTTGGTGGCATGTGAAACCCGCATGTGGAGCATTCGTTTGTGTGGGATGCTCACCAAGGTTCATTTCAGTCCTAGGCATACAAACGGCACTAAGCAGAGTGTGAAAACTGAGTTTGCTTGAGAGCTGCTTGGAAGCCTGATGGTGTGTGAAGTTAGTGAGCCAAATGGAGTTGTTCTCCCACAAGAACCACTCGGCTGATCCTTCTTCAATATGCCCTTCACCAACATGCAGTGTTTCCTTGATTGAATTAGCTCTCACACCAATATTTGCGTCTAGAGCCTTTGCATTGAGGGCTATCTGAAAAAGGCTGTGGCGCTGAAGTTGCCTGTGAATGTGGAGTTGGTGGCATGTGAAACCCGCATGTGGAGCATTCGTTTGTGTGGGATGCTCTACCAGGTTCATTCCTAGATAATGCACTCAAAGGGCACTAAGCATAGAGTGTGAAAACTGAGTTTGCTTGAGAGCTGCTTGGAAGCCTGATGGTGTGTGAAGTTAGTGAGCCAAATGGAGTTGTTCTCCCACAAGAACCACTCGGCTGATCATTTTCAATATGCCCTTCACCAACATGCAGTGTTTCCTTGATTGAATTAGCTCTCACACAAATATTTGCGTCTAGAGCCTTTGCATTGAGGGCTATCTGCAAACGGCTGTGGCGCTGAAGTTGCCTGTGAATGTGGAGTTGGTGGCATGTGAAACCCGCATGTGGAGCATTCATTGTGTGGGATGCTCTACCAGGTTCATTCCTAGATAATGCACTCAAAGAGCACTAAGCATAGAGTGTGAAAACTGAGTTTCCTTGAGAGCTGCTTGGAAGCCTGATGGTGTGTGAAGTTAGTGAGCCAAATGGAGTTGTTCTCCCACAAGAACCACTCGGCTGATCCTTCTTCAATATGCCCTTCACCAACATGCAGTGTTTCCTTGATTGAATTAGCTCTCACACCAATATTTGCGTCTAGAGCCTTCGCATTGAGGGCTATCTGCAAACGGCTGTGGCGCTGAAATTGCCTGTGAATGTGGAGTTGGTGGCATGTGAAACCCGCATGTGGAGCATTCGTTTGTGTGGGATGCTCACCAAGGTTCATTTCAGTCCTAGGCATACAAATGGCACTAAGCATAGAGTGTGAAAACTGAGTTTCCTTGAGAGCTGCTTGGAAGCCTGATGGTGTGTGAAGTTAGTGAGCCAAATGGAGTTGTTCTCCCACAAGAACCACTCGGCTGATCCTTCTTCAATATGCCCTTCACCAACATGCAGTGTTTCCTTGATTGAATTAGCTCTCACACCAATATTTGCGTCTAGAGCCTTTGCATTGAGGGCTATCTGAAAACGGCTGTGGCGCTGAAGTTGCCTGTGAATGTGGAGTTGGTGGCATGTGAAACCCGCATGTGGAGCATTCATTTGTGTGCGATGCTCTACCAGGTTCATTCCTAGATAATGCACTCAAAGGGCACTAAGCATAGAGTGTGAAAACTGAGTTTCCTTGAGAGCTGCTTGGAAGCCTGATGGTGTGTGAAGTTAGTGAGCCTAATGGAGTTGTTGTCCCACAAGAACCACTCGGCTGATCCTTCTTCAATATGCCCTTCACCAACATGCAGTGTTTCCTTGATTGAATTAGCTCTCACACCAATATTTGCGTCTAGAGCCTTTGCATTAAGGGCTATCTGAAAATGGCTGTGGCGCTGAAGTTGCCTGTGAATGTGGAGTTGGTGGCATGTGAAACCCGTATGTGGAGCATTCGTTTGTGTGGGATGCTCTACCAGGTTCATTCCTAGATAATGCACTCAAAGAGCACTAAGCATAGAGTGTGAAAACTGAGTTTCCTTGAGAGCTGCTTGGAAGCCTGATGGTGTGTGAAGTTAGTGAGCCAAATGGAGTTGTTCTCCCACAAGAACCACTCGGCTGATCCTTCTTCAATATGCCCTTCACCAACATGCAGTGTTTCCTTGATTGAATTAGCTCTCACACCAATATTTGCGTCTAGAGCCTTCGCATTGAGGGGTATCTGCAAACGGCTGTGGCGCTGAAGTTGCCTGTGAATGTGGAGTTGGTGGCATGTGAAACCCGCATGTGGAGCATTCGTTTGTGTGGGATGCTCTACCAGGTTCATTCCAAGATAATGCACTCAAAGGGCACTAAGCATAGAGTGTGAAAACTGACTTTCCTTGAGAACTGCTTGGAAGCCTGATGGTGTGTGAAGTTAGTGAGCCAAATGGAGTTGTTCTCCCACAGGATCCACTCGGCTGATCCTTCTTCAATATGCCCTTCACCAACATGCAGTGTTTCCTTGATTGAATTAGCTCTCACACCAATATTTGCGTCTAGAGCCTTTGCATTGAGGGCTATCTGAAAACGGCTGTGGCGCTGAAGTTGCCTGTGAATGTGGAGTTGGTGGCATGTGAACCCGCATGTGGAGCATTCGTTTGTGTGGGATGCTCTTACCAGGTTCATTCCTAGATAATGCACTCAAAGGGCACTAAGCATAGAGTGTGAAAACTGAGTTTCCTTGAGAGCTGCTTGGAAGCCTGATGGTGTGTGAAGTTAGTGAGCCAAATGGAGTTGTTCTCCCACAGGATCCACTTTGCTGATCCTTCTTCAATATGCCCTTCACCAACATGCAGTGTTTCCTTGATTGAATTAGCTCTCACACCAATATTTGCGTCTAGAGCCTTTGCATTGAGGGCTATCTGAAAATGGCTGTGGCGCTGAAGTTGCCTGTGAATGTGGAGTTGGTGGCATGTGAAACCCGCATGTGGAGCATTCGTTTGTGTGGGATGCTCTACCAGGTTCATTCCTAGATAATGCACTCAAAGGGCACTAAGCATAGAGTGTGAAAACTGAGTTTCCTTGAGAGCTGCTTGGAAGCCTGGTGGTGTGTGAAGTTAGTGAGCCAAATGGAGTTGTTCTCCCACAAGAACCACTCGGCTGATCCTTTTCAATATGCCCTTCACCAACATGCAGTGTTTCCTTGATTGAATTAGCTCTCACACCAATATTTGCGTCTAAAGCCTTTGCATTGAGGGCTATCTGAAAACGGCTGTGGCGCTGAAGTTGCCTGTGAATGTGGAGTTGGTGGCATGTGAAACCCGCATGTGGAGCATTCGTTTGTGTGCGATGCTCACCAAGCTTCATTTCAGTCCTAGGCACACAAAGAGCACTAAGCATAGAGTGTGAAAACTGAGTTTCCTTGAGAGCTGCTTGGAAGCCTGATGGTGTGTGAAGTTAGTGAGCCAAATGGAGTTGTTCTCCCACAAGAACCACTCGGCTGATCCTTCTTTAATATGCCCTTCACCAACATGCAGTGTTTCCTTGATTGAATTAGCTCTCACACCAATATTTGCGTCTAGAGCCTTTGCATTGAGGGCTATCTGAAAACGGCTGTGGCGCTGAAGTTGCCTGTGAATGTGGAGTTGGTGGCATGTGAAACCCGCATGTGGAGCATTCGTTTGTGTGGGATGCTCACCAAGGTTCATTTCAGTCCTAGGCATACAAACGGCACTAAGCATAGAGTGTGAAAACTGAGTTTGCTTGAGAGCTGCTTGGAAGCCTGATGGTGTGTGAAGTTAGTGAGCCAAATGGAGTTGTTCTCCACAAGAACCACTCGGCTGATCCTTCTTCAATATGCCCTTCACCAACATGCAGTGTTTCCTTGATTGAATTAGCTCTCACACCAATATTTGCGTCTAGAGCCTTTGCATTAAGGGCTATCTGAAAATGGCTGTGGCGCTGAAGTTGCCTGTGAATGTGGAGTTGGTGGCATGTGAAACCCGTATGTGGAGCATTCGTTTGTGTGGGATGCTCTACCAGGTTCATTCCTAGATAATGCACTCAAAGAGCACTAAGCATAGAGTGTGAAAACTGAGTTTCCTTGAGAGCTGCTTGGAAGCCTGATGGTGTGTGAAAGTTAGTGAGCCAAATGGAGTTGTTCTCCCACAAGAACCACTCGGCTGATCCTTCTTCAATATGCCCTTCACCAACATGCAGTGTTTCCTTGATTGAATTAGCTCTCACACCAATATTTGCGTCTAGAGCCTTCGCATTGAGGGCTATCTGCAAACGGCTGTGGCGCTGAAGTTGCCTGTGAATGTGGAGTTGGTGGCATGTGAAACCCGCATGTGGAGCATTCGTTTGTGTGGGATGCTCTACCAGGTTCATTCCAAGATAATGCACTCAAAGGGCACTAAGCATAGAGTGTGAAAACTGACTTTCCTTGAGAACTGCTTGGAAGCCTGATGGTGTGTGAAGTTAGTGAGCCAAATGGAGTTGTTCTCCCACAGGATCCACTCGGCTGATCCTTCTTCAATATGCCCTTCACCAACATGCAGTGTTTCCTTGATTGAATTAGCTCTCACACCAATATTTGCGTCTAGAGCCTTTGCATTGAGGGCTATCTGAAAACGTCTGTGGCGCTGAAGTTGCCTGTGAATGTGGAGTTGGTGGCATGTGAAACCCGCATGTGGAGCATTCGTTTGTGTGGGATGCTCTACCAGGTTCATTCCTAGATAATGCACTCAAAGGGCACTAAGCATAGAGTGTGAAAACTGAGTTTCCTTGAGAGCTGCTTGGAAGCCTGATGGTGTGTGAAGTTAGTGAGCCAAATGGAGTTGTTCTCCCACAGGATCCACTTTGCTGATCCTTCTTCAATATGCCCTTCACCAACATGCAGTGTTTCCTTGATTGAATTAGCTCTCACACCAATATTTGCGTCTAGAGCCTTTGCATTGAGGGCTATCTGAAAATGGCTGTGGCGCTGAAGTTGCCTGTGAATGTGGAGTTGGTGGCATGTGAAACCCGCATGTGGAGCATTCGTTTGTGTGGGATGCTCTACCAGGTTCATTCCTAGATAATGCACTCAAAGGGCACTAAGCATAGAGTGTGAAAACTGAGTTTCCTTGAGAGCTGCTTGGAAGCCTGGTGGTGTGTGAAGTTAGTGAGCCAAATGGAGTTGTTCTCCCACAAGAACCACTCGGCTGATCCTTTTCAATATGCCCTTCACCAACATGCAGTGTTTCCTTGATTGAATTAGCTCTCACACCAATATTTGCGTCTAGAGCCTTTGCATTGAGGGCTATCTGAAAACGGCTGTGGCGCTGAAGTTGCCTGTGAATGTGGAGTTGGTGGCATGTGAAACCCGCATGTGGAGCATTCGTTTGTGTGCGATGCTCACCAAGCTTCATTTCAGTCCTAGGCACACAAAGAGCACTAAGCATAGAGTGTGAAAACTGAGTTTCCTTGAGAGCTGCTTGGAAGCCTGATGGTGTGTGAAGTTAGTGAGCCAAATGGAGTTGTTCTCCCACAAGAACCACTCGGCTGATCCTTCTTTAATATGCCCTTCACCAACATGCAGTGTTTCCTTGATTGAATTAGCTCTCACACCAATATTTGCGTCTAGAGCCTTTGCATTGAGGGCTATCTGAAAACGGCTGTGGCGCTGAAGTTGCCTGTGAATGTGGAGTTGGTGGCATGTGAAACCCGCATGTGGAGCATTCGTTTGTGTGGGATGCTCACCAAGCTTCATTTCAGTCCTAGGCATAAAAACGGCACTAAGCATAGAGTGTGAAAACTGAGTTTGCTTGAGAGCTGCTTGGAAGCCTGATGGTGTGTGAAGTTAGTGAGCCAAATGGAGTTGTTCTCCCACAAGAACCACTCGGCTGATCCTTCTTCAATATGCCCTTCACCAACATGCAGTGTTTCCTTGATTGAATTAGCTCTCACACCAATATTTGCGTCTAGAGCCTTTGCATTGAGGGCTATCTGAAAAAGGCTGTGGCGCTGAAGTTGCCTGTGAATGTGGAGTTGGTGGCATGTGAAACCCGCATGTGGAGCATTCGTTTGTGTGGGATGCTCTACCAGGTTCATTCCTAGATAATGCACTCAAAGGGCACTAAGCATAGAGTGTGAAAACTGAGTTTGCTTGAGAGCTGCTTGGAAGCCTGATGGTGTGTGAAGTTAGTGAGCCAAATGGAGTTGTTCTCCCACAAGAACCACTCGGCTGATCTTTTTCAATATGCCCTTCACCAACATGCAGTGTTTCCTTGATTGAATTAGCTCTCACACCAATATTTGCGTCTAGAGCCTTTGCATTGAGGGCTATCTGAAAACGGCTGTGGCGCTGAAGTTGCCTGTGAATGTGGAGTTGGTGGCATGTGAAACCCGCATGTGGAGCATTCATTGTGTGGGATGCTCTACCAGGTTCATTCCTAGATAATGCACTCAAAGAGCACTAAGCATAGAGTGTGAAAACTGAGTTTCCTTGAGAGCTGCTTGGAAGCCTGATGGTGTGTGAAGTTAGTGAGCCAAATGCAGTTGTTGTCCCACAAGAACCACTCGGCTGATCCTTCTTCAATATGCCCTTCACCAACATGCAGTGTTTCCTTGATTGAATTAGCTCTCACACCAATATTTGCGTCTAGAGCCTTCGCATTGAGGGCTATCTGCAAACGGCTGTGGCGCTGAAATTGCCTGTGAATGTGGAGTTGGTGGCATGTGAAACCCGCATGTGGAGCATTCGTTTGTGTGGGATGCTCTACTAGGTTCATTTCAGTCCTAGGCATACAAACGGCACTAAGCATAGAGTGTGAAAACTGAGTTTCCTTGAGAGCTGCTTGGAAGCCTGATGGTGTGTGAAGTTAGTGAGCCAAATGGAGTTGTTCTCCCACAAGAACCACTCGGCTGATCCTTCTTCAATATGCCCTTCACCAACATGCAGTGTTTCCTTGATTGAATTAGCTCTCACACCAATATTTGCGTCTAGAGCCTTTGCATTGAGGGCTATCTGAAAACGGCTGTGGCGCTGAAGTTGCCTGTGAATGTGGAGTTGGTGGCATGTGAAACCCGCATGTGGAGCATTCATTTGTGTGGGATGCTCTACCAGGTTCAA